>NW_028145763.1:1612500-1730000 GCF_977016875.1 Pavona decussata | reverse complement strand
GGGTTTTCTATACGGCCCGGTTCACGGACACAGAGACACATCACAAAATCGTGAGTCTTCATTTTCCTTTGAACTGTTTTAAAGTCTTACTGAATTGCTGACTAAGGATCGCGATGCAACACGAAGCAATCAAAGGAATTGTGATCGCCATTTTGTTTCTACTCACACTTTTTGTCGGTCTTCTTCCTCTGAAGATCCGCGGTTCTCATACAAGCGCAAGGCAACGATTTTTGAGCTACTGCAACTGCTTCGCTGGAGGAGTCTTCTTTGCGACATGTTTACTAGACTTGCTACCGATGATCAGAGAAAAATATCAGCAAGCTTTTAACTTGGCTGGCATTCACACGGATTTTCCCGTAGCCGAGTTTACCACATGTATCGGTTTCTTTCTAGTGCTCACCGTAGAACAGTTAGTTCACTCATGTCACGATACCTCATTTCTGCACGGATCACATGACAGCCATGGCCAAAGGCAGCCGCTGTTAGGAAATAATCAACCTAGGGAGAACGCATTTTACCAGTCGACTTCTTCGACTAGTTCCCTTGTTCATGTTCATCCTCAACATCCCGCGTCTGAATCGAGTTGGAGAGTATACATACTGATTCTCGCGTTATCGCTGCATTCCGTATTTGAAGGACTTGCTCTAGGTTTGATCACGGATAATGAACGTTTGGTGCAGATCGCAGTGGCCATAGTTATCCACAAATCCATCATTGCATTTTCCCTTGGCGTGAACTTGGTGCAACACGAGATGCCGACGAAAACAATTTTCAAATCGGCTATCCTCTTTTCTATCATGAGTCCTATTGGGATTGGCATAGGCATCGCTGTGGTTCATAACACCACTCAACTCTCAAGCAGTTTCTCATCGGGGATCTTGCAAGGGATCGCGAATGGGACGTTTTTGTTCGTGACCTTCTTTGAAATCTTCCAAAGCGAGCTTGGAGCAAATGGCAACCGACTTCTAAAGGTATTATTTATGATCGTCGGTTACTCAGTTGTAACTGCACTCCTGTACTATGATAACCTTTTGGAACACAAAGACTCCAGCGTTCACCAACATTCAGGAGCCAGCAATTCAACACAGACACTTCAAGAATTATTACAATAAACTGATTAAATCAATTAAATTAGTCTTATATCAAAAGCAAAATATATTGAACAATGACTTATATTTTAATTATAAATCACTGAATTTTATTTTTGAACATTTAGATTTGACAAAGAGCATTTAATTGGGTTATTAGATTGTTTTATTTTTAAGTAGAGTCAAACTCCCCTAACTGCGGACACCCTGGGACTGCGAATTAGTGTCCTTAATAGCGAGATTTCGTAATAGCAGGAATTTATGTCAGTCAATCTTATTCAATCTGTAGAGAATAATTTGACTATCATTTTAGTGTAAGAATGGGGATTTTTCGTTGAATCTGAGCAAAGTTATAGGTTTTTTCGTTTTTTCCACAAAGTGAGGTGTCTTTTAAGAATTTGAAACAATAATTGAATTTAAAAATAATTTAATTTAGAAATTCAATCAGTGAAGTGTCGGCAAGAACTTCGAAAAACAAGACGTTGTTTAGAGCGTTTTCATGGCATGCGTTGATGTATGTTTAGCACTGGTGTCGGAAAATTTTATCGCGCTAAGTAACGCAACTTATACACAGATATATTTTTACTTGTTTTGTGACAGGAAATACGAAAATAGAGAGTGGATGAATTTACATCTATACTTGAGACATTTAATTGCTTTTGATTCTTATCGTGAATGAATGGACATTCTTTAACAGTTGTTTCCAGATAAGAGCCCTTTAGTAAGCTCCGAAAGGAGATTGAATGGCTGTAATGTACTTAAGATCGAACAAAGAGTGTAATCGTAGATCGTTGACTTGTTGTCGCACGAACGTAGAGTGTAAACTAGATTGAGAACTGTTGGGAATAAAGCAAGGAAAATACAGTCCAGCCTTGTGAGTAAAAATTCCCGAACACACTAGTGGCCTTATTTATTGTAGGCCACGCCGATATTTTCAACTTATGCTCCCTTCGCGATTGAACTAACTGATAATTTTAGTCAGAAAGATTGCGTGATATTGCGTTGCGCTGCTTGAAATTTTGCCGCCAGAAAATGTCTTCAGCTGAAAGAAGCACTCTTAATAACTGGAAAGTTCACTGCTAATCATAACTTTTTGCATACATGAAAACTCGACATCTTTCATCATATTTTTGCTTCTCATACAAAAGTATAACATTAAGCAGATTAGTTTGCTAAAAAAAATTAGTTTGGCTGTCAGTTTTCACGCGAAAGCGGAAAGTACCATGTCACGCAAAATTATGCAAATTTCTGGTGAAATGAACATTTTTAGATCTTGTCAGCTTTCAAAGAGGTTTCAAAGGGAAAATATGTTTTATTTTCGCAATTTACATCTGGTAATTTATGGGAAAGCAAAAGGACGCGGTCGATAAATTTTCATCAACTGTTTAATACATACCGTGTACAGTAGAATTTATTGAAATGCATGTGAACCATGAACGCAACTTACGGAGTACAGGATCAAAACCTTTTTGGTACATTCATTGACTAATGAAGCATAATACAGACAAGTCGCTTTCATTGGAATAATTTTCACTTAGTAAGAGTTAGTCATATTTCAAATCATTTTTACTTGAAGATTGCGTGGACTGAACTCCAAAGGAAAAATTTTACGCATTTATGTCGGGCATGAAATGTAATGCGACACTTTGTTCAATAGATTTCCCTTTGTGAGATCAGCTTGAGCAAAGTTGTTCCACAAAGTGCGGTGTCTTAAATTCAATTAGTGTTAGCATGAACTTGGAATAAAAAAAAATACGTTGAAATTTTTTAATCGGCGCATCAGAATAACCTTATTCAAGCAGTAGGGAATGAGTTTACAATCATTTTTATAGTACAAGACTGGTTGTTTCTCGTTACATAATCGGGCAAAGCTATAATTTCTTTTAGCTTTCGAGGAAGTGTCCGTAGCCATCTTAATTTCAATTACTGATGTGTCATCTGCATTCACGAGTTGGCTCACAGGAGCCTTTGATCAATTTTGAGACTCTCTATGGGGTTTTCCGAAGAAATCGAAGACGCGAAGATCACCGCGGAAAAAACGAAGATCTTAAGATTGAAGCGAAGATCTAAAAATTGACCTAAATTTGCGTGATCAAATTGAACACCCAGATATAAAACTGTTAAAACTCGTAAACACTACAGAAAATATCTGTTATTTCTGAATTTTGGCATTTGACCACATTTCTGTGTGTTCTGAATGGGGTTGACATACCTGCGCGACTCTCGCTGTGTGTCCGTTTTGGTTTTACAAGCATGTCTTTAAGCGATTTCCTTTTGTATAAGAGAATCTTCCCTTTAGATCAAAATGTGATGCGACGGCTCTTAAAGGTGTTAGTCTTGATCGTGAGGGGGAATTCTCAAATATACTGAATGGAGGGTTTCTTACTGATCACTAAGAGCCGTAAGGATTAGGTTTTGATATGCCATTGTGTATGCTAGGTCTGTGGCATTTGTTAAGGGTTATCGGCTTGGATTGACTTCAAGATTTTAGGTAGCGCTAGATAAATGTTTTCTGTAAGGATACAGGATCCGTGGATTTCTTAACTCGTGAATTAATGCTTCTGCTATTGTATCTCGCTGCGTGAAGATTGCACGGATAAGAGTGTCCAACAGATCCTCGTCTTTACAAAGCTTATCATTGTTGTCTCTCGCTTTCGAGAGCTATAGCTTGTTGGGCTGTCTTTTAGCTCTCTGAGTTGCTTCTTACCTTAAAAACAGCTATTACTGTTCTTAGAGCTGACACGTACCTCCATTATTTTGGTTAGCTCGCATCCGCAGCAGATATTTAAAGCTAAGACAGAAAACTATCTTGTAAGTCTCTAGGATGCTAGTAAAATTTCTTCTGGCGAGTGTCTAATGTTGTTTCTCATGCAAGACTGTAGTTTCGATTTCTTGGAATCTCATCAGTTGCTAGCATGTTAAAATGGGGTTAAAACGTCGCCAAAGAATCCAACAATCCTTTATTGTTTCAATAACTGTTTCTATTGGTTTTCGTGGATTTAAACAGTGAGTTATGCAATTTTCTATTGAAGTGAAATATTTATCAACTGTGAATAACACTGAATAAACGTTTAAGCCATTTCAATCCGAAAAAACGAAGATCTTCCTAAAAAAAACGAAGATTTGCGAAAAAATCGCGAAGAAAACGAAGACCGTGGGTACCCATAGAGAGGCTCAATTTTGCCTCAAGTCATATCTAAACACTGGCTGCTGCTGACGGTAGCAAGAAGGCTTGCATCCCAGACTAGAAAACTCAGTTTATCGTATCTACTTTAAATAAACCACTTTTAAACAGATTTGGAGGCCCACTGATTGTCTTAAGCCGCGGCCTAAGTTAGACTCTGTTTAAATAACTGGCCCTAAGTATTTTTCTTAAATGCCACTGAAGGTGAATGCTTTCTTCCGCGTTACGTGATAGGAGCAGCTTTTATCCGGTCCAAGAAACAGCGAACGTGTGCGTGATACCGAGGAAAGGTCAAGGATTAGGAGGAAAAAAAAAACAGTAAAACACACAATCGACAGAACAATGGAACCACAAACCTTGGCCTTGCTTTTGGCGAGAGATCTATCACGTTTTTCCGCTTTGAAAAACCTACTAATATACACTCATTTTTTTATAATAATTTTTTTTTATAAGAATATCGATGCTGAAATTTGCAAAATTTTAAGAATATTTTAAGAGTAAACCCGAGGCTGAGATTTTGGAAAGGACATAATTTTGTGTGATGAAAATTTTTAAATACAGTACAATTATATCTTTTTAACTAAACCGTATAAAATTCTTCCAGTACAATTATATCTTTTTAATTAAACCGTATAAAATTCTTCCGTTCTTTAAACGCAAAACTAGCCAATAAAACGATGAAAACCTGCACTAGCCAAATGTTCGATGCTAATGACAGCTCGATATACAGTTCTGGGGCCCGTTTCTCGAAAGTCCCGGTAACTTACAGGGCCCGATAAGTATATTTTTAAATGTTTTTTCGCCGATTACACAGTGATTACAGGCTTGGTACTTGGCCAATCTTATCATAGAATTATAAGATTTTAAAATTTAGTATTGAAAGCTAACAAGAATTGACTTCTGTTAAGAAACATTTATCACCAAAATCACTTATCGGGCCCGGTAAGTTTACCGGGACTTTCGAGAAACGGGCCCCTGGACCCCAAATGCCAACACTTGTAATAGACCCATTCGGCTAACGCAATGTTGTACCCAATTCAAATCGTCTGGGCATAAAATGTTTTGTTCTAAGTATTTCCATATCATTTAAATGTGAACGCTACATTAAGCTACATTATAATGCAAATGCATAAGCCAAGAATCTTAACCCCGGGGGATCTGAATTGGGTACAACATTGCGTTAGCCGAATGGGTCTATTGATACCCCAATACATTCTAAAATGGAAATGCCATACGTTTGTAAAAATATAGTGAATATCGCCAGGCCTTGCTGTACTTCAAGCAGCCCCTCCGTTGCGAGTATGCAAGTGAGTTGCTGATTCGATAAACTGGAATTATGTACGTGTTATTTAGAAACTAGAACCGTGAAGGGCACTGACACGCACATACGAGCGTATTTCAGCAGCAAATACAGAATGATGCAACAACCATGCGCTTTTGTACATGATTCGAAGCACAATCAAGTAAACACTTTCGAGTTGTTATCTCAAAGTGAAACAATACTCTTTTTTGTTATTATAAATGATAGGCACAAAATATTTTCACACATTTTGGCTGAACGAATAACGAGAACTGATTAATTATGACTGCACGAAACTTCGGGTGAAACTTATAGCGTTATCGATGTTACCAGGAAATGTAGGGCTCAGAATTGTTTATTCTGTGACATTTTCCACTACCTAGAACCAACCAAGGAAAATGAAATTAACTAAATAGGCCTTATCACGGTTTTCGACGCCATTTTGACGGGTAGGCAAACAGGCTTGAAATAACAGTGTTTGTATGGAAATCCGATGTCAAATAATTTTCTTAAAACATCACTTCTGAAAAATTCGTGAATTGGAAACTTTTGGCACTAGGAAAAAGATTTAAAGAAAAAAATTGGAGGGATGTAGCTGTGACAGAAAGCGTCCAGTCGTGTTTTGAACTTTCCATACATTTCCCTGTATTTTTTCCCGCGAACTATTTTTAGTAGCAGTTCACGGCTGGTTCGCTATACAGACAAATGTATGGAAAGTTCAAAACACGACTGGATGCTTTCTGGCACAGCTACATCCCTCCGATTTTTTTCGTAAAATCGTTTTCCTAGTGCCAAAAGTTTCCAATTCATGAATTTTTCAGAAGCGATGTTTCATGAAAATTATTTGACATCGGATTTCCATACAAACACTGTTATTTCAAGCCTGTTTGCCTACCCGTCAAAATGGCGTCGAAAACCGTGATAAGGCCTATTATTAGAAATTGAACCAACCTCGTTACAAAACGTTGTAATTGTATAGCATGTTGATACAGTTATGTGCGTCATTAGTCTCGTGATTGCCTCACACTCGCACACCGAGTCATGATTGGTTCGTCTCGGACAGAACTTGTTATCGCAAACAAGCCCAACAAAAACGGCAGTAACATCCAAATATAGAATTGTCTAATTCAGGGTTTTCTATACGGCCCGGTTCACGGACACATCACAAAATCGTGAATCTAAAGACGTTTATATTCATTCTCCTTTGAACTGTTTTAAAGTCTTACTGAATTGCTGACTAAGGATCGCGATGAAACTCGAAGCCATCAAAGGAATTGTGATCGCCATTTTGTTTCTACTCACACTTTTTGTCGGTCTTCTTCCGCTGAAGATCCGCGGTTCTCATACAAGCGCAAGGCAACGATTTTTGAGCTACTGCAACTGCTTCGCTGGAGGAGTCTTCTTTGCGACATGTTTACTAGACTTGCTACCGATGATCAGAGAAAAATATCAGCAAGCTTTTAACTTGGCTGGCATTCACACGGTTTTTCCCGTAGCCGAGTTTACCACATGTGTCGGCTTCTTTCTGGTGCTCACCGTAGAACAGATAGTTCACACATGTCACGATACCTCATTTCTGCACGGATCACATGACAGCCATGGCCAAAGGCAGCCGCTGTTAGGAAATAATCCACCTAGGGAGAACGGATTTTCCCAGTCGACTTCTTCGAGCAGTTCGCTTGTTCATGTTCATCCTCAACATCCCGCGTCTGAATCGAGTTGGAGAGTATACATCCTGATTCTCGCGTTATCGCTGCATTCCGTATTTGAAGGACTTGCTCTAGGTTTGATCACGGATAATGAACGTTTGGTCCAGATCGCAGTGGCCATAGTTATCCACAAATCCGTCATTGCATTTTCCCTTGGCGTGAACTTGGTGCAACACGAGATGCCGACGAAAACAATTTTCAAATCGGCTATTCTCTTTTCCATCATGGGTCCTATTGGGATTGGCATAGGCATCGCTGTGGTTCATAACACCACTCAACTCTCAAGCAGTTTCTCATCGGGGATCTTGCAAGGGATCGCGAATGGGACGTTTTTGTTCGTGACCTTCTTTGAAATCTTCCAAAGCGAGCTTGAAGCAAATGGGAACCGACTTCTAAAGGTATTATTTATGATCGTCGGTTACTCAGTTGTAACTGCACTCCTGTACTATGATAACCTTTTGGAACACAAAGACTCCAGCATTCATCATCGTTCAGGAGCCAGCAATTCAACACAGACACTTCAAGAAATATTACAATAAACTGATTAAATTAATTAAATTAGTCTTATATCAAAAGCAAAATATATTGAACAATGTCATAGATTTGAGTTATAAATAATTGAAATTTATTTTTGAACATTCAGATTTGTAAAAGAGCATGTAATTGACTTATTAAATTGTTTTATTGTTAAGTACAGTCAAACTCCCTTTTAATTCTGTGGACACCCTGGGACTGCGAATTAGTGTCCTTAATAGCGAGAGTGAGGCCTTATGTGCCACATGGCACGAAGTGGATAGGTGAAGGTGAATAGCGAGAGTCCGTAATAACAGGAATTTATTTCAGTCAAAGGTCTGTTATTTATTTTTGCCGGGAAGATGTCATTGTTATCGGGTGTCCGTAATCTTGAGGTGTCCGCAAGGCGAGATTCGACTGTAGCTGCCCAGTTAGGTGGGTGTGACGTCCTGTAATCTCAACCACCCCCCCCCCCCCCTTCTTTCACTCTATTTGCAGACCAACATGTGAAATTGAAAGGCTTATGTGCAGGGCTATTATTGTACATGACCTTTTTGTCTTAAAATGAAACTTTCTTCAGATAAGCTATATTTTGGCACAAAGCCGGATTATCTTGTAAGAACTGGCTTAGTGGCATATTTAGTTTTTGAACAAAATGCTTAATAAGTAAGAACAAGATTATTAATTAAAGGGCAAAAGACCTACATAGTTAAGAACCATCACTTGACAGATTTCTCAGTTTGTACGAAACCGAAACAACTCAAGTGGCGTTTGCGGTGGTATAAAAAAAGGAAATATGCCTAATGTGTGGCATAAAACCCTTGAATTTCCTACCTTTTTCCTGGGGCCTCTGGAATCCATAGCTGCTTTCAGAATATAAAACCAAAATGACTTGCAAACAATACACCCGTGGACTGAACACCCAGTATAAAGCTTATATTTAAGGGAGTACTTCTCTCTCCTCCAGATTAGCCATGATGTAGTACATATATTTTTAAATTACTACACTACAGGATAACTCAGTAAGATGCAGGTTCTTCTCTCTGATGCATTCTCGTTTTTCTTCAACTTCACTGATGCCACCTTCACTTTCACACATCTCTTTAAATAAGCCACCCCTCTCTTTGAAAAGTGATGTACATTGGGTTGGCTGATGTAATAATTTGTTTGGCAGTCCCATGACTGAAATTTGGCACAAGGCATTATACTCCAAAAGGTGTTTGAAGATAGCCTTAAAGATTTTACTGACTAGTAAGCAAGAAATATATAGCTGGAATCAGAAATAGTGCATTTTTCAAATATTTGAATATTGTTTTGCTGATCGAGTGACAAAAAATGGAAATGACATTTGAATGTCCTTTTAAAGACTGACTGAGGCACTATGAGAGAGGATGCAAGGGGAGTGGAGCGCAGTGCATGTCTAAATTAATGGCAGACGGAGCTTCTGCCCACTGACATGCATATTCCTGCATTTTAAAAATTACTTCATCAATAAATTTTTCGATTGAGGCTTATTCACGAAACCCTAAGTGGAAGAGATGAAGGTTTAGTGGCTGTTCTGGCAGGAAACACTTATAAATAAAATACTTTGCTACGAGACTGAGTCGGCTGTAGTTTAACAAGCGCTACAATTTGTGCTGATTAAAAAAGCCGTAGATGATGCTCAGTGGGGTAAGATTTAGATGATTCTTTGTGTTGGTTCTGGGAACACAGGATCGAGACAACATTTTAAGGGTCGGTTATAAAAAGATCATTTAGACGGTGTTAAACAAAACCACGTTTTAAGCCGTTTTCAGTTTTGCCACCAGTCATATCTAAAATCATTGGCTGCTGTTGACGGTAGCAAGAAGGCTTGCATCCCAGACTAGAAAACTATTTATCGTATCTACTTAATACTAGTAAAACACTTGTAAACAGATTTGGAGGCCCACTGATTGTCTTAAGCCGCGGCCTAAGTTATACTCTGTTGAAATAACTGGCCTTAAATGCCCGGCTGAAGAATGCTCTCGATCTTCCGCGCTACGTGATAGGTGCAGCTTTTATCCGGTCCAAGAAACAGCGAACGTGTGCGTGATACCGAGGAAAGGTCAAGGATTAGAAGAAAAAAAAAACAACAGTAAAACACACAATCGATAGTACAATAGGCCTTATCACGGTTTTCGACGCTTTTTTGACGAGTAGGCAAACAGGCTTGAAATAACAGTGTTGGTATGGAAATCCGATGTCAAATAATTTTCATAAAACATCGCTTCTGAAAAATTCATGATTTGGAAACTTTTGGCACTAGGAAAAGGAGTTTAAGAAAAAAATTGGAGGGATGTTGCTGTGCCAGAAAGCGTCCAGTCGTGTTTTGAACTTTTCATACATTTGTCTGTATGGCGAACCAGACGTGAAATCACTGAACCGCCACTAAAAATAGTTCGCGGAAAAAAATATAAAACACGACTGGACGCTATCTAGCACAGCTACATCCCTCCGATTTTTTTCTTAAAATCTTCCTAGTGCCAAAAGTTTCCATTTCATGAATTTTTCAGACGCGTTTTATGAAAATTACTAGACATCCGATCTCCTACAAACAAGCGGAACTTCGATGTTTCGAAGAAAGGCAGGACTCAGAATTGTTTATTCTGTGGACATATTCCACTACCTAGAGCATTTTTCCATCGAATGTTTATGAGCTAACCAGGGAAAATGAAATGGAATTGGCCCTGAAATCGGAAGCTTTCGACAGTGATTGCAAAACCAACCTCGTTGCAAAAGGTTGTATTATGTTGATACAGTCACATTGCGTCATTTTCACGTGATTGCCACACACTCGTACGCTGAGTCATGATTGGTTTGTTTAGAACAGAACTTGTTATCAGCAAAACTTATCAGCAAACAAAGCCCAACAGAAAAAGGCAGTAACGTCCAAATATACTTCCAATTGTGGTTACCGGTTCACGGACACATCACAAAATTGTGAATCTGAAGACGTTTATATTCATTCTCCTTTGAACTGTTTTTATGTCTTACGGAATTGCTGACTGAGGATCGCAATGCAACAGGACGCCATCAAAGGAATTGTGATCGCCATTTTGTTTCTACTCACCCTTTTTGTCGGTCTTCTACCGCTGAAGATCCGCGGTTCTCATACAAGCGCAAGGCAACGATTCTTGAGCTACTGCAACTGCTTCGCTGGAGGAGTCTTTTTTGCGACATGTTTACTAGACTTGTTACCGATGATCAGAGAAAAGTATCAGCAAGCTTTCAACTTGGCTGGCATTCACACGGTTTTTCCCGTAGCCGAGTTTACCACATGTATCGGTTTCTTTCTGGTGCTCACCGTAGAACAATTAGTTCACTCATGTCACGATACTTCATTTCTGCACGGATCACATGACAGCCATGGCCAAAGACAGCCGCTGTTAGGAAATAATCCACATAGGGAGAACGGATTTTCCCAGTCGACTTCTTCGAGCAGTTCCGTTGTTCATGTTCATCCTCAACATCCCGCGTCAGAATCGAGTTTGAGGGTATACATCCTGATTCTCGCGTTATCGCTGCATTCTGTATTTGAAGGACTTGCTCTAGGTTTAATCGCTGATGTTGAACGTTTGGCGCAAATCGCAGTGGCCATAGTTATCCACAAATCCGTCATTGCATTTTCACTTAGCGTGAACTTGGTGCAACACCAGATGCAGACGAAAACAATTTTCAAATCGGCTATCCTCTTTTCTATCATGGGTCCTATTGGGATTGGTATAGGCATCGCTGTGATTCATAACGCCACTCAACTCTCAAGCAGTTTCTCATCGGGGATCTTGCAAGGGATCGCGAATGGGACGTTTTTGTTCGTGACCTTCTTTGAAATCTTCCAAAGGGAGCTTGAAGCAAACGGCAACCGACTTCTAAAGGTATTATTTATGATCGTCGGTTACTCAGTTGTAACTGCACTCCTGTACTATGCTAACCTTTTGGAACACAAAGACTCCAGCATTCACCATGATTTAGGAGCCAGCAATTCAACACAGACGCTTCAATAATTATTATAATGAAACTGATTAAATTAATTAAATTAATTTTATACCAAAAGCAAAATATACTGAGTGACATATGTTTTAATTATAAATCACTGAATTTTAATTTTGAACATTTAGATTTGCTAAAGAGTTTTTCATTGTGTTATTAAACTGTTTTATGTTTAAATACAGTCAAGTTTCTTTGCTGCGGACCCCGGGACTGTGAGTTAGTTTCCTTTATAGCTAGAGTCCGTAATAGCTGGAATTTATTTAGGTCAAATGTCTGTTATTTAGTTTTGCCGGGAAGCTGTCATTATTATCAGGATGTCCATAATCTTGAGGTATCCGCAAGGCGAGAGTTGACTGTAGCATCATCCAAAGCCCAGCCCTCTTTTGTTCTATTTGCAGACCAACATATGAAATGAAATTGAAGGGCCTATAGCCCAGGTGGGTTACTCGGGTATAAACGTGACGGGGGGGGTCCGACGTATTTTTTTGGGTCTTAAATTTTCAACTCCTGTATTTTTTTGGGTTGAAGATTTAACCGTGTATTTTTTGGGGTCTGAAAAATCTGTGCGTATTTTTTTGGATTCGAATTTCCGCCAGGCTAATAGTTCTTACGCAATTCAATCCAATCATGTATTTTTTTGGGTCTAAAATGCCCAGTCTTGTATTTTTTTTCGGTGCACAAAATAAGGTCCATGTATTTTTTTGGGTGCAAAATATTAGGCTCCGTCGGACCCCCCTGTCACGTTTATACCCGAGTAACCCACCTGGGGCCTATAGCAGGGCTATTATTGTATGTGACCTTTTTGCCTTGAAATCAAACTTTCCAGATAAGCTCTATTTTGGCACAGAGTGGGATTATCTTGTAAGAACCTTAGTGGTATATTAAGTTTTTAAATGAAATGCTAATAAAATAAGCTTTATAATTAAAGGGCATAAGACCTACATAGTTAGGAACCAACACTCGACAGATTCCTTGTGTATGAAACTCAAACAACTCAAGTGAAGCGTTTGCAGTGGTATATAAAAGCAAATCTGTCTAGTGTGTAGTGTGTGGCATAAAACCCTTTGATTTCCTAAACCTGTCTCTTGGGGCCTCTAAAATCCATAGCTGCTTTCAGAAATTTGTACCAAAATGACGCGTAAACGATACACCCTAGGACTGAACGCAGTTTTTAGCTTATATGTAAGGGAGTTCTTCTCTCCCCAAGATTAGTTATGTAGAAGTGTGTTTACATTGGAGTGACAGAAATCTTTGTAGTGGGGTCTGATAAACAGTAAGTTATAAAAACAGAAGTCACAATAGGCAAGTATTTCTGATGAAAATGTCTTATAGAAAAATGAAAGAAAAAGACAGCTTTCTGTTTACAATTCAAAACTCATTAATAATTCATAAGCCCATTGACCTATCAAATGGTTGATAATACATCACATGCAGTGACTTATATGGATAAACTTCCTTGTTAGTATGCGGTGTTTTATCCTCTGATAAAACACTCTTCATGAGTATGCGGTGTTTTTCTCACGTCAATCAGCTATGTTCTGACATTTTGAGGCTACTGACCCACGGACCAAAGGAAAGTAAAATTAGTTTGAGTTAGCGGGGAGTTTGAGTTAACTGAATTTGAGATAGCTGATAGTTAATAATTGATTGATTTTGTTTGCGTTAGCAGGGACTTTGAGTTAACCAAGTTCGAGTAAGTGGGGTTCTACCATACTTATTTAATACTAGGTTGTATTCAATGAAAGATATGAAAAATGTATGTGACCTTGTATTCTACAGCTATAGTTACCCAATACAAAAAACATTTTAAATTGAACTATTTAATTACTGAAGGGGGAAAATCATGAGGATAATATAAAATTTATTATGTCAGGAGGAGTTTTAATGCTGACCAGTTTATTGTATGCAAAGGCCCATATGTGCAATTTTGATGCAACAATTGTCACACTTAACTGCAATTTTTTTTTGCGGAAGGCTACAGCTTCAAATCACATGAAAAACTGCTGCAAATTTCAGCGTGATATCGGTATATATGTTTTTAGAATTTATGCATATTTACGTTACGTCTCAAATAGCCCACGAGCAATAAATTGCACGGAAATTGGCCAACTGTGACAAAAGTTGTATTAAAAACAAGTGACAAAGCACAGGTCTTCATAGGGATTGTCAGCAAAATTGTGAAATATGTGAGTTTCTGATTACAAAAAAACTATTCATGTACATTTTACAGATGAGTGATTTATGAAATATATAAAAAAAACAAGGGCATCATTTGCCTTATTTATATATATTTCACAACAATATTGTTATAAATAAAATTTCCATTTTTTATTCCTTTCAAGTATACATGTAGGATGCATTTCTGCATCATTTAAATAAATAAAGAGTGCAAAGTTGAGATTCTTAACATGCACACTGCAAAACTAGGTGAACTTTGATTAGTTTGGTGTCATTACCCTATCTATACTTTATGGTTTTGTTCCAGAAAATATCCATACCTCCCCCATGGAAAGAGTTTTGGTTTTGGCCATTTTAAATTGTCACAATTCTGTGGGCAGTCATCTGGAGAGTGTAAATGGCAACCAACCTATTTCAGGCTAAACACATTGTTAACCCTTAGACAGCAAGCCAAACTAAAGATAAGTTACACATGCAGATCAATTTGACAGAGAAAATGTGTGAGTGAATGAATGATTTATAAAAATCTGTAGCACCATCATTTACCCCCTGCTACATCAGCAGACAAGGAAACTGGCTGAGAAATTGTAACCTGTAAATTGGCCGGCCATGTGATCGAACCTAATAATATTTGTTTTATTACAATTATTAGTAGGTAAATGAGCCTTCATGGTGTTAAAGCTGAGGTCTCAGGAATACATGGAAGACTTGAAGCACTCTCAGTCACTCAACAGATTATTTTATTCCTTTCTTTTAGTAAGACATATTCACTAATAAAATTCACTTGTGTTTCACGTTTTTAAAAGCTGAAGAGCTTAGTGGTTGACTAAGTAACAACTAATATAAATAAAAACCACTAATTAATTCTCTGTTTACACAATCTTTTGTTGAAAATGAACAAACAGGAGTCACTGATCAACAATAATTATTATATTCATACATTATCTTACTACTTGTACCTTCTTCATAATTTCCTTGATTAACAAAGTTCTGGGTTGCGGGCACAATTTCCACAAAAAAATAAATTAAAACAGTAATAATTACATGGGATTGACCACTTTCCTTACTTGGGCAGGCCCGGCCATACTTTCCTTATAAATGTTCTGAGGAGACACTCAGGGGTTGGATAAGCATTGATATTACAAGGAGAAATTTGATGCTGATCACCAGTGGTTTCCTTAGTTTGTATTTCATGTTACAACTTAAATGTAATTCTTTGCAAATTACATGATGGTTTATGGACCTACCAAATGCCCTCCCTCCTCCCCTCCACCACCCCCATTTTCAATCAAATAGACATCCTCAAAAAGAGGGGCACTAACTTGAGGAGGAAGGGAGGGATGATGAATAATGGAGGGGCAGCCCTGTCGTCCAAGGAAACAGTATTTAAATAAATGTGGAAATTTTACCACATGGCTAACAAAACAAAATCATTGCACCATACAAAAGCACATCCTAAAATACTGTTAAAGAACCTTGATAGTTACATTCTTTTCAGTCAATCAAAATTCTGCTCTGACCTTTTTATGGGTGGAGACAGTGGTTAGGGCACTGGACTTCAAGTCCTGCTCTGACCGTTTGCTGGAGTTGTTTCTCAGCAGCCCCAAGTTCAACTTCTCCGCTGGGCTTGAAAATAGCCAGCTGCCAGATTGGATTCTTAACCATGTTATGCTCAATTTAATTTATTTCTTTGTGAAGATTAATGCTTGGCTTCACTATCACTAACTGCCAAGGGTAAATAATCCTTTTTAAGGTTATTATTCATTATTATTATTATTATACATGACAAACAGTCAACACTCTCGGTGGGGAAGTAGGTAGGGTGCCAAAGAGTAGGTAGACAGGGTGCATGAGACCACATCATTTTGCTGTAATTTTCTTTGAGGCGACTGCTTTGACATTAATTAATTTTGATGGAAGCACTTTCCCACTATGTCAGGTGACTAAATTCCAACAGAATCATTTTTTTCATAGTTGTTCACTAACTAATAATGGTTTCCAAGGGAGAAAACTAAAAACAACAGTACTTGCCCAAAGCCCTATCTTCTTGTCCAGGCTAAACATGGGTGGAAAACTTATTGGCAATGAGTAAAATAGGAGGACATAAAATTCCATTACTGCTTAATGTGTTTGTTTCTTTAATAGTTTGTTTGTTTTCCTCTAGCACACGTTGTCTTGACTGACTAGTTTGTTCTGCAAGATTTGGGAGAACAGCTTTCTTTATATGCTATTTTATCAACCAGAATATTTTAACCTAGGTAGTGTTATCAGTTTCCATTGGAGAGCCATCTTGTTGACTCTGAGAAGAGTCCATATTAATGTCCTGAGAGCTTGAGGCACTGTCTTTGTTTTCAGTTGTCTCTGTGACACTTGTCGAGATATCTGCTTGGTCTTTGGACGTGTCTGGTTGGTCTTTGGAGGTATCTGCTTGGTCTTTGGACGTGTCTGCTTGGTCTTTGGACGTGTCTGCTTGGTCTTTGGGCGGGTCTGCTTGGTCTTTGGGCGTGTCTGCTTGGTCCTTGAAGGTATCTGCTTGGTCTTTGGAGGTGTCTGCTTGGTCTTTGGAGGTTTCAGCTTGGTCTTTGGAGGTGTCTGCTTGGTCTTTGGAGGTATCTGCTTGGTCTTTGGACATGTCTGCTTGGTCTTTGGACGTGTCTGCTTGGTCTTCAGAGTTGTCAGACTCATCTACTGATGCTCTGAGCCTCTCGTCAAAGAACTTGAAGACCGATTCAAATGCAAGGTGTGAAGTGAGCTCATGTTTCACTGTACCTGAAAAGTAAAAACACAGTATGTTTCAATATTGTGGAGCACTTACCCCTTCTGATCGAAAAAAACCCCAATTATCGCGTATATTACTTTTGTATAGATCATAGAGACAGTCTAATGTCATCATCTTAGTTAAAAGGAAATTATTACTTAAAGATGCTATACATGTATGTACATCACATTCAGATTCCAGCCAAAAAAGAAGTAGATAACACATTGTACATTATTGTTAATAAAGGCACTTGTAAGTGCTAGTTAAAGATTGAAGAACATTTATATTGATGAGTCATGTTGTTTGAATTTTTCCCTAATAATAATAATAATAATAATAATAATAATAATAACGACAACAATAATAATAATAATAATTATAATAATAATTTAAAAATAATGGAATGATAACTTTATTATTTACAAGAATAAAATCTACTAGATACAGTTTGATTGTATTAAAAACTGAGTGATTTTACAGTTTGCTGTCATAAAATTGTAAAATATCAACATCTTATATATAAAAGCTAGTTTATATGTGTTTGGTTCAGAAGATAAAAAAACAATTTCCACTGATGTAACAAAAATATATATACCCTCATAATAAGAATATTCTAAATAAATGCCCAGTCACAGTGTTTCCAATCCAATTTCCAATACACTAAAATGAGAAAAATACAGAAACCTATTAATCAACCCATAATAAAGTTTCTATTATAGCAGTTTAGGAAAGTCAAGCTTGGCCGTTCTCTATTTCGAGATCACTGTCCTTAACGTCTAAGTTCCTCCTTCTCTGGGTTCTCGATCCCCTTAGGCATAGGAGCGCACTCCGCATAATAATAATAATAATAATTATAATAATAATAATAATAATAATAATAATAATAATAACTCATCAGCAGCTGTCCTTACCAGCTGATACCATATCACAATCTCTTCCTTTGAACAAAGATGTTACTGGCTCGTCCAGAGGGAGGTCTGACGACACCCAGTTACGTGAATTCTACAAACAGCAGAAAACATAAACTTAACGAGGTTGAGTATTAAAATAATATTATTGCACATGTAGCGCTTCCATCAGCAGGGAGCCCAAAGGGATAAAGATGTGCAGCTTTGTCTAAGTCAAAGTGTAAGGCAGAATGACAGTTAATCATTTTGGGAGTGCATGGTGTGCTTTGCTAACTAAAGGTAACAGAGAAATTATACATGCAATGTCTCAATAGTTTATAAACAAGTAGGCAGCGTAAATTGTTTTTCGCTGGCTCTATGTGACAGAATGATGAAAGGCTATTAATATCCGGGGTCATTAGCAGCTGAAATCCGGCTACCAAGGGCAGGCAGCTACAGACTGGAGATGACACTGCCTACTCATATTTGTTTGAAAATAACAAAAACATAACAAGCAGGAGAGAATTTCTTTTATAAGATTATATTAATCAGCCACCTTCCTTTTTTAGGGGAGCCCAGGAAAATTGGTCTGACTAGTTGTGCTTTGAACAACCACACTGTAGGTTAACGTGAGCTTTGATTGGATTTTAATAGCTATCATCAGTGAAAGATTCTTCCATAAATTCCTTAACTTTGACTTATAGGCTTCCCTTTAAAATTAGTTTGAAAACTAATTAATAATTCATAAGCCCATTGACCTTGGTCGATAAAACATCACGTGCAGTGGTTTTTAAACCCAATGAAACCTCCTCCTTATTAGTATGCAGTGTTTAATATTTTTCTCGTATGCTAACTTCCAACGTTCACAAAAGCATCATTGTTATGAACTCTCTTGACATGCTTTTCAAAAGACTCACAGCACATGTTTTTTCGGGTCTAAAACCACTTGGCTGTGCCTCGTGGTTTTAAATCCTGATAAAACACTGCTGCTCCTGTTTTAAACAAGATAACCAGTAAAAAATAGCTTACATTTAAAAAAAAATGTTCAACAACTTGAAGTACATGTAGGATGCAAACCTCAGATAACTTTTATTCAGAGATTAGTGTTAAAAAACAGAGGCCGTGCTTCTCCAACCTGTGTAGTTCCAAAAAATATCCATGCTCTCCACATTTAAGACATTGGAAATTTGAGGGGGGTGGGGTGCCAAAGGAAAGTATGAAGCTAAAATTAAAATTTTCAGTCAGGGAGGGAGTCACAGGAAAAATCCCTTCCATGGGGGGGGGGGGGGGGGAGTAAAGATATTTTTAACAACTACACAACATTAAATTTTTTATTGAAATAATATCTCTTAAAACCAAGTGACCATTTATTACCGGTAACCATTAAACACAGCTGGCCTTCTTATGATCATTTATCTTCCAATAATAATTTTAACTTGCACTGTCAGCTGTGATTTGATCTTACCCTTTGCATCCATTTTAGAAATTTCTTGCTTGCCCTCTGGTGAGCCAGACTATGTACAGAGTCAGTAAAGGCCACAGCTTTTACCTTGTCCATGATTCCTTTGCAATTGTGAAGCTGAAATTGATAATAAGCTTAACAAAATAAACAACACACAACATGCCAAGGTATTGTTAGTATTTATTTCAGAACATGCAGCCATATTTACAGCAAAAAAGCTGAAGAAATAAACTCTTTAATTTAACTAATTATAGATTTTTAATTATCAATGTTGTCTCCCTTGTGCAAAAAATGGCTGAAATTATAGTAAGTCAATTCTGTTTACTTTATTTTGTAAAACTTTTGTTTTCTCTTTCAAGCTCACACTGGATGAGTCCAACTATTCACGTACAAGTATGTCTCCGGGTTTGAAAGAAATGCCCTACACATTTTCCCCAGCCCAAATCAGGCTTAACTTGGGTAGGTGCATTGAAATTATGGTAAAGTCTCCCTTAGAAGGTTGGCAGAACTCAAAGTACAGCTGCTATGAAAACAGTCGCAATTTCTGACTGCTATCGAAGTAGATTTGACTTTGAAAATGTATCCCCTGACAATGGCAACTACTTACCCCTTCCACAATGACAATTCCTCCATAGCTGTGAGCTACAACAACCACTGCTTCAGCTGCAGCTTTTGAAATAAAGTTATCCCACACATAGACAAAATGCTTCTCTGGTGATTCACTCCCCTTATAAAATATAAATAAATATAAAAAATAGAACGTTTTATAAATACACCCATAAAATCAAAGCTGTATGCCGTGCAGTACTATTGCCACGTGAAAAATATAATGGCTTGCAAATACATGGAATATTTTCATTTTTGTGCACATATTTGTAAACTTTCTAAATTATAACTATCAATCAGGTCTATGCAATAACATACGTGCCATCACAAACTATGTAAAATAATATGTTCCCTTTTTTCCAGAGTTGACAAAACCTCTGAACCAATTAAATTTATGGAGGAGAATAACATCTGTTTGATGAATGGTACATTGAAGGAAGTAACCAACCAGAATATACAAAGGAAAGCAGAACTAAACAGTAGTACATGCAGTAAAAGTCCTGTGACAATGATCTTTTGAGTTAAACATAGTCACACTAGCTAGGTATGCGTGCTGTTGTGACCACAAACACCTACTGCTCATAGGGCACGACTCTCCATTAACTGCATTTTACAGTCTAGCCTGTAAAACTTAAGTGTTAAATGCAAAGGAAACATATGGGATGACGTGGAAAAAACGTCAGGCAGTTGACCACTAGTAAGTTTATCTCATAGAAAAAGTTGTGAAAGTGATAGTGATGAGTCTGCAGAGTGCTGACATATAATTAACTAACATATAACTAACATACAACTGACATATAATTTGTTCAATTGGTGACATTGCCTTGAAACAAATTTATTTTCAGTGTATGGTAAGGGAACACATCATATTTGATAACTTTGTTTCTGTTGTTGCTATTTAATATTTAGTTAGCCTGACATCTTTCTTTAAAAGCACTTACTCTGATAAATACTCTTCCCTCCTTTTTCTTCCGCACAAAATTCTGATTTCCATTGGTGATAAGTACACCATAACCCTCCTAAAGTTTGGGAAAATGAAATTATTTGACTTGATGGTAAATTAAGCAATGATTCACATTCGCTAGATAAGTTAGTTTTTGAAAGCTAAATGTGTACCACAAGTACAAGGCATCAAACTTCATTGCTTTTTTTAAAGTTTTAACTTTTTCTCAAATCGAATGCCAAAGTTGGCGGTGCGGCTTATCTACGAGTGCAGCTTGTACACAAGTTTTTATGGAACTTATTATTATTAATAAGGAAGTACCTCATAAATAGGCCAATTTCAAAATGTTAAAATTCAGCCTGAAGTAATAAACATCTCTGCGAGGCTCCAGGAAATAAACCCATGTAAACTCTATGATTTATTCTCCAGACCTGCACAGTGATGTTAACTGTTTCAGGTTGAATTTTAATATATTGAAATTGGGATTTTAAAGCAGAGTTATTTTTGTGCCATTTATGACAACTCAGGAAATGCAGGTCTTAGCAAGGGCTGTTGAAATCCACAACTAAATTTGGGGCTAACCACAATTTGCTATTTACTAAGTCACAAATTATACAGGTTTGACTAGATACAAGTTTCAGACAGCAATATTAAATGCAGCAGACATGGTCCCAAAGGGGTTTAGGACTCACAAGACTCTGGCCCAAAAAAATGCAGAGCTCTAGGCCCCATGGCTTTATTTCATGGCTCCATTGAATACATATGTAGCTATCCTGCACCACAGACGGAATCAACCGCCAGTAAATAGCATCTGCACATTAGCACCTTCTTCTATGCTCCCAACAGCTGTACATGTACATAACATAACATAACATAACATTTTATTCAGGAGGTTACAACACAATGCAAAAAAACATCCTGAAAAGGGAAATTGTGAGGTTAACCCTGTACAAAGCAATTTCCCTAACTAAAAACTTGCAAAATATCCTGAGGATCTGAGTACTAATTGGTCTTTGCACACAATCATTGTTCAATTGATCTGGTTATCGCCAATTAGATTGAACAGGATTTTGAATTTCACTTGCAGTATTTCAGTTCCTTTGTTGGGGATGTAAAACAACGATCTTGGCGCTAATTCACTACTTACTGGCAGTTTGTTCCATCTGTGACACAGGCTACATTACATTTAGGAGCCCAAATAATAGAGATTAGACTTTAGGCTCTGGGCTCCATGGCTCCAGAAATCTCCCTTTGGGACCCTGAGTTGAGTAAAGTAGGCTCCAAGACTAATGCAAGAAAGCAAACTTCCTTCCTGCTAAAGTGGGCTAATAGATACATGCACATAATTGACTCAGAGACCAGACCTCAGTAGCTCGCTTGATGTATGGCAACATTGTTCCACAATCCAAGTCATCATTAATAATTAACCTGAGTAGAGATAGAAAAAAAAAATACAGTGAAACCTCTCCTTACGGACACCTCTTTAATATGGACACCTCTCTATTACGGACAGTTCACTTGATCCCTGAGAGACCCAAATCCATATAAAGCCTACCTCTCTAAAACGGACACCTCTATAATGCGGACACTTATCCCTGTCCCCTTAATGTCCCTAATAAAGAGGTTAGACTGTAATAAGATTTTCAATGATGATCAATGTTATTTTCTGTGAATTATGAAAAAGGAATACCAAATTATTATGGTTATGAAGTTTTATCCCAATATTTTGTTATTTTAATTTACCACACTGTTTCCAATGAAACCACTCACCTTCGCGCCCATTGTCCTGCCCTAACTACACCACTTCCATGAATGAGAATCATCAGTTTGTCACAGGTCATGGCATTATCACTCATAAAAATGAAACTCTTGTCTTCATCCTCTTTTGCATCAACCTGAGTATACCATCAACAACAACCATTAACATACGTTAGCATGTCACATTTTAATAAGCTCTTCCTTCCTTTTGCTTTTTCATTTTTTTTCTTTTTTTTACCTGCTATCTAGATCCTAAATTAGCCAGGGAGCTAACAAGATAGCCAAATGGTTCATTTAGCTTCCTTGCTTGCACATCATTTTAACTAATAATTAATTAAATTCTATATATTACCTCTACAAGATTGTAAAGATCAACTATGTACACTGAAAAAAGCACAATAAACAAGCTTAAAGGATGTTTCAAGCTCAACATTGACCAACAAAGATAATTTCATGCTTCCTGTGGCACCACCTCTATAGAGCAAGCTTTTCTTCAAATTCTCCAGTCAAATAATTTCAGTATAACCTCCCTGGAAAAATAGACTGTTCACAGTCCCCCTATTTTTCCGTGGGATTCTCGAGACCGGTATGCTTCGATGGAACCGCCGCCATCTTGGTTTGTAAAAGCGAGCGCGATCTGGGGAGAGTGTCTAAACTACCGAGGGGAGCGGGAGTGGGTGTTAGTATAGTTGGGGATGGGAAGCGAAAAAATAGAGGGACTGTAACAGCTTCTCACCGTCTCGCGTTCCAAAGGCCCGTTGCACCAGCAACGGCAACACCTCATTGGTCAATTAGACAATAGTAGTTCTGAAGCGTTGACAGCATGACTGACGTACCTTTCACCGCTGGTTCTAAAAGGGGATACGGCTGGCGTGTAATGTGAAGATCGTGGGGAATGTTTTGATTTTTATCGTTTGTCTCGTCGGCTCGGAGGTCTGATAGTTGAAAATCAGCGGACGTTTGGCAGGCGGCAGACTACAGTTTTCCATCTCTTTGAACTGCTTTGAAGTAGATGGCGAACTGTAGGGACGACTTTTTTTTGACAATTCTCTGGGGCGAAACAACACACACAAAGCGCTTGAAACGTTGCTGATCGTGGCTTTCCTCGCAAGCGCTTTTGCAAAGACGTGAAGATTTCCCATCTTGTGGATCCACTTCAACTCCAAGATCGATGTGCTTTAAAAAGATCGGCTAGAGGAATGCTGGCAACTCCAGCTCTTTCCGGGATCTTAAACAAATTTTCTGTGGAAATGTACTTGTTTTTCTTCCCGAAATCGCCGACTGCTATTTTAAAATAAATGTTACAAAATATGCGGCATGTATCTGAAGGTTTCGCTGTTTGCTTCACTGCATGTGTTCCGCTTGTAATGAAATTCACTTTGCAAATAGCTGATGTACTGTACTGTATTTTCAAGCCTACACTCGAAAGACTTTCGCAACTGTACTTTGTTTCGAAATGGTACAGAAACAGTACTATCGTATTTCCTTCAATTTGACATGTTTATCTCTGGGGAGTATATTTTTTGTTTGATTCAATTAGTCGAGGCGACAAAGTCTCGGCACGCCCCTCGAACACGAGACAGTGAGAAGCTGTTACAGTCTCCCTATTTTTCCCGCCGCCTCCAAACTCCACTCCCCTCCCCTCGGTAGTTTAGACAGTCTCCCCAGATCGCGCTCGCTTTTACAAACCAAGATGGCGGCAGCTCCATCGAAGCATACCGGTCTCGAGAATCCCACGGAAAAATAGGGGGACTGTGAACAGTCTACTGGAAAAATATTTGGTAAATTTGACACTTTGCAAGACAATGAGATTAGCATTAATTTTTTTTTGTGCAGGCCAATTTAGACTTTCTTTACCCTCCAAAGGACACAGAGACTGCATATAAACTGGCTTTGCAAAAAGACTGCAAGACCCCTAAACTTTGACTAAACTTTTGCAAGACATAAATTATATATCTTCTGAAATACATGTACATGCCCATTCACCACCCCTTATACCGTAGTCACAGAGTTACACAAACTGGCAAGGAGGAGAACCACAGGCCTATCTGGATATAACATTAAACTTAACACTCACTGGAACAAAATGTTTCGTCAGGTGGACTTCTTCTTCCAATAATTTGTAGACATACTCAGTTATCACCTAAAAAAACACACAAAAATACCCGACGTCAAAAAGATTTGTAACAATGCGTGAGCGTGTGAGATGTAGCAAAGATCTTAGTAAATTTTCAGATACAGAAGTTTCTGTATTATTTTTACTGAGCACTAAGGGTAGAAAATCTATCTTGCAGCCAAAACTTTATCAAGACTGTTGTGACTTCTGGAAATCAACCCTAGTTTAAGCCCTAACAGTGATCAGCATCAAATTTCTCCTTGTAAATTAATGCTTATTCAACTCTTGAGATCACGAGAATTAAGGATATGATCACCCAAGGTGAATTTTCTTGATATTTTTATAACTTCTCCCCAGTACTTTTATAAGAAAAGTATAGCGACAAGATAGGAGAATTTCATTTGTTCTTCGATATTAAGGGTTAAAGGGTTAAACATGCATTACCTTGGTGCAAAACCAAGGCAAAAGAAATTCACAAAATTGTAGGTCAGTAGTGCTTTGAGTCTGCCGGTGTTTGCACCATGTTATTGACCTGCATATCACAAAATGCTGGAACATGGCAGTGTTACATTATTCCATCTAGTGTGGAATATAGAGAGAGAACTCTTAATTACATGTACCTTACTTTGCATGTTTGAAAGGAATGTATTGTTCCAGGAAATATCCAACCAGCATACACATCCAACATAAGAGTACAGTGTTTATTTTGGTCTGGAACCCCCTACCACCTCTCTAGTTAGCTTCGCACTTTCCTTTATAAACTATGGGTTTTAAACCCCCCCCCCCCCCCCTCTTATAAATGCCAATAATATTCCATAGGGATTGTACAGATATTTTCTGGAACTTCACATTGTTGCACAAGCTAAGATCCTACCTCTCCTAGTGCTTCATAACGCTTTTGATTGAATTCCCTATCACCTTCTTTAACTTCAAACTTGAATGGTTCTCCAGTATCTATATCTCGCAACTGTCGCACATGTCCATCTGTAGAGAACCAGTACCAGATAAATATGGAGAAGTCCCTTATTTTATAGTAATTCTCTCAGTTAGTATGTGCAGTATGATTGGTCAATTTTGCAGGCCGTATTTCACTGTACAGCCTGCTAAATTTGCACGCCTGATTAACCTCAGAGAAATTAATATCTTACTAACCTACTGTATGTTTTTGCCATTGATTTATGGCCTGCATGCTTCCTGCTTGGGCCATAAATCAATGGGAAAAAAACTTGGTCCGTAACTTACAGTACAGACCTCGAACTCGGTTAGGAAGAGGTATATACACTGAAGATGTCTTTGGTCAGTGAGACAGGCATACCCCTGTACATGTACTGGGAGAAAGAAAACAAGAGTTCTTCTAACATGACCTTCTAGTTCAGATGCTGTACAGCTGTACATGCCATTACAACTGAGTTGCAGGAGACTCCTGAGAGCTAGATCATTTATTATAAAATTAGATGCATGTGACAAGCATCCTGCATACTGCAAGGATTTGAATGTTAATGTTTGGTTTATGTGATTCAAGAAATCCTAAATGTGATGTTATGTTTTAAGGCCAGGCCAAACAAGAGCCGATAGTAGCCGATAGTGGGTGATAGTTGAACTATCGGCTACTATTGGCAGACCGGGCCAAATGAGAGCGATAGTTGTCAATAGTTGAATTGCGTGACAAATCATTGCATCATCAACCCAGTTGCGAGTAAACAAACATGGCGCACAATGTACAGTGAATTTTTCACGCAAACGAAAAGCTGCGGCGTTTGATGCTCATGTTTCTATTCAACGAAGAAGAAGATGGCAATGTCCATGGAAAACGTGAGAAGACTAGGAAGCGTTGAATTTTACGTCCTGCTGACCGCAAAACTATCGGCAACTATCAAGCGTGGTGCCAAATGAGAGAAAACTATCGGCGACTATCAACAAAAATTTGAGCTTGTTCAAACTCGATGAGAGCAACCGATAGTAGCCGATAGTTACGGGCCAAACAAGAGCTATTGGCTCTTGTTTGGCCCGGCCTTTAAGCCTGGTAAATAAAATAATGATACATGCACACGTATTTTTTTTTAGTCAGTGATACAGACAGGGTTTATTCTAGAAATTGGCCAATGACAGTCCAGTGGGACTCCTTCTGAAATTTTAGGGGGTCCTTTTTCAAGAAAGGGGGCCCAAGATAGGGGGTCCCAATAAGATATTTTGAACTTTTTTTGTACAGTCTATTCATAAGCAATTCAAGAAGGTGGAGAAATTTATGAACACAGAAACAAACAAAGAAAAGAAACGCACTTGAGAGAGTAAGGGGTGATGAATTTCAAAGTATGGAATGATGGTCATATCAATCTTATCCTAGGTGATGTTTTCGAATAGTTTATTTCAGAAAATAAGTACTGTACTTTCCTTAGTCAGAATTTCGTGGGTCCTACTTGGTGTGCCAACTTAAACTTTGTACCGTAGAATTTTGGCCTTGAAACTAATGCTTCTTAATGTAACAGAAATTGCCATAATTCCAAGAAAAAAGTTAATGTGACACATTTTTGAAATTTATGAAGACGTAAATAGTAATTAAAAACAAATCACCTGTGATCACGAACTTGTATCCAAACTCTTCCAATGTTTGTGGAAAAATAGGCTCCTTGGCTGATTTTAAACCCAAATCTACAAAGAACAAGACTGGTATAATTATTGCTAACATATGCTTTGCCCACACGGTCATAAACTGCGCAAAAATATCTCAGTGTGTATTGAGTCTGTATTGGGAGGCACTGTTCACATGTAAAAATAAGCTTAAGAACTATTCCCTTCCAAGTGGTCTGGCAGTAAAACAAAATAATTTCCAAAGCGTAATGTTGCCATAAAATTCTGAACACAATTCAAACCCCTCTCAAGTTAAGGATTGTTAGGGTCAGCTGTTTTAGGCCAGCTCAGTTCTGACAAAATTAACGTTCTAACATATACATGTACTGCAGTTCACTGCAGAACACTCACGCTGTCCCATTTTGTCTTGCTCTGGCTCTAATGATTCTGACATTTGGTCACAGCGCTGGTCACTTTTTGCATCACAAGTGTTTTTCAAGGCTGCGACTGAAGAAATCTACGAGTCAAAGTAAAACAACTCAAGGCTTGAAAACGAAATTGAAAGCTCCATAATTAATATATTCAGTGTATTATAAAGCTCAAATAAGAAATAACCTCCGAAACAGAAAGACGTGAACTAGCTGTCCTACAGTCTTTAACAGAGTAAGAAGTGTTAATACCTGAACCGCAGTGATCAAAACCAGAAGTCCCTTTCCTCATATGAACATTATTAGACAGTTCTTTTCGGAGGCTCAGAAATAAACACGAAGGAAGATAACAGACTTTCATTTCCCTTCTGCAGCATTGGTAGCCAAGCCTCTGCCGGAAGCATATTCTCGTTCTCAGTCCCTCGCGTCAGTTGTTCCAAAATCAAGAAAGTTTGGAAAAGTTTCCTCAAAACAGCAAAAATGAAGAACAACTTCGCAAAATGTTTAGAACTTAAAAAAAAACAACAACAACAACTAAAAATTGAGCTTTTTGACCTTTATATTTCCTAAAAGTGAAGATGTTTATCTTTAATTCGTTCGATCACCGTAACTGAAATGTTTCGTTTTCGCTAACGAATAATTCAAACGAAGGCAAGATTTTATCTTCCCCGTTGGAACCGCTATCAGTCTATAGCAGAAAGGTCTGATCCAGAGTATCCCAAGATGTATACAAAACATATTACACCTAGAATTACCTGCGAGGAAAGAGAGGAGGCATTGATCCAGAAACATTTCATTTTTTGTTCTTGTTTTTCACTTTTTGAAAGTTTGGCAGGTCAACCACCGATAGGAAAGGAAACGTTTCATGGCTATCGATGACTTTATCATCAGTTCCCAATCAAGCAAGCTACAACTGATAGGATGGTAATCAGTGTTTAAGAAAACCACTCTCCGTGGCCCGGGGGGGGGGGGGGGGGTATACTACCTTTAATGACCTACACAAGGAGGCTCCGCCCGAAAGGGGTGCCTTTTTCACGCTTCAGGTATATGAAAGGGTAGGGATTTCACGAGTCGAAGTATATGAAAGGGTAGGGAAATCTGTCATAAAGGTATTTTAGAGGGCCTTTCATTATTTTCCAATGGAAGGTATACGAAAGGGGTAGCTTTTCTGCCAAAAATGGTATAATAAAGGGTAAGGGGTCGGACCATGGGGCGGAGCCTCCCCGTATTAAATTTTTTTAGTACAGCTCCCCCCTCCCCCCCCTTGGGCTCCGTGGTAAAGAGTACTCCTCTACATAAGCTAATTTATTGGCTATATATAAATAGTTGTACTGCTAGCACTAAGGACACGAATTTGGATCAAATAATTAACATTGTAGTATAAGTTAAAGTGCTAAACGAATCGGTCTCCCATTTCCCTACTAATTAAGGTAAACGTTCAGGAGGATTTTCATGGGATAACTAAGCACTTTAACATACACCAGAGTAAATTCTCTGATCTCTGGTCTCCCATTTCCCTACTAAGGTTAACGCTCAGGAGGATTTTCATGGGATAACTAAGCACTTTAACATACACCAGAGTAAATTCTCTGATCCCTCATTTTGTTTCGTTAAATTAATAATTAATGCCGTGTGCTGTTTTTTGGTAATCAAGTTTACGAGATAGGTGGTGTCTTCGATAGCTATAGACCCCTACTTCAGAAAAGTTGGTTCTTCCTCGCACAACCTTTTACTGACCACTTGATTTCCCTTAATTCATGATCACAATGATCTTGAAAGAACCAAAGAACAAAAATAGGTACATGAGCTGTCCTGGTCAATTTATACTGGCGGCGATCATATATTGCTTTACTTAGAAAGTATTTTATTGTTATATGCCAGATGTAAATATGGGATCAAATCTGTTCATGCCTAGTTCACTGAACCGACTTCAATTCAATCCTAGTCAAGCACATCATATATAAATCCTGCTTTTTTTCCCGATCCCTCTTTCAATGTGTCTTGACGGAATCGGTTACAAGGGATATTACCCCAACCAGTTTTCACTACCTGGGGGATTAGTGGGACCTTCTGTCATGCAGCTAATCCCGGGGTTAGGCATTGGTGTAAATTTAATATAGTGATACTCAGACCTCACGTATCAGACCGCACATATTCATGGATTTCATACAGTGATGAACTTATCGGTAAGGGCGAGAAAATTGTGACCAGCTTTCATAAAGGCCTCGTAATTAGATGGTCAAGCCACGGCCATAACGCTGACACGGAAGAATGCCGTGAGTAAATCATGAAGTAGCTCTTCTCTGTACCTAAGTCTGTGAGAACATGATAAGAAACCCAAAATATGACCAGCAAACCAGCTGTTAACTTGATTACCGTCAATAAAGCTGTACTACTACTACTACTACTACTACTACTACTACTACTACTACTACTACTACTACTACTACTACTACTACTACTACTACTACTACTACTACTACTGTTGCTACTAAGTGTGCTTCAGGCGTAAATAAAAGGCCAGGGAAGTATTTTTAATTTTAAAAGGCGGAAAAATTGATCCTGATGGTCTCATCATCCGGGACGGAGCATGTTAGTCAATTTTTTCCTTTATTTTATTTTTCTGTATTATTATTCCAGTATTTTATTTTACCTTTTATTTACACTGTCGATCAAGTTAGTTTTACGTATTTCCTGATTACTACATAACGCAAATATTACTATATAAACAAGCCTTCCAGTGTAAATTCTCATTTCATGCGCCTGAAGAGTACTGGTTTGGCCAGCCGAAATATAGTACACAAAACCATTCTACGTTGTATCGATCTCAGCTTTTACATCCTTTGTAAATAAAGGGGAAGTATAAAGAACACGAGCATATACGTGTGTGGCCAAATTTATCTTGACTCCAGTCTCCCAGGAGGTCTTGACCAACGCTCAAGGCCGCAGCACTTTCATGCTTTTTAAACAAACCGAAAACTGACTTAAGAGGCTCACACTGTTTAACTTTAATCTCGAATGTCACTACCAAAAATCATTCCAGGCTAAAATCCCGAGAGGGACTCTCTATGGTTTTTGAGTCGTTTTGATCACGGGCCTCCTGATTTTAACCATTTTGGTCTGAAAGTCTGAAAATGGGTATGGATTTTAAAGAAACTGGTAGGGATTCTAGAAACCAGGTCTGAAGATGACTGGATTTTAGAGGCGCCAGGTCCTCCTCTGTGAGCTGCGTAGCGCGCGGTGTTCTTCGCGCGCAAATATCAAGTTTTGGCGCGAAAACGAGCGGTGTAAGCCGCAATAAAATACCTTCAAATCGCCCTTTCCCTATTCGCCGCTAGTTCGCCCAATTTTTTCGCAGTCGTCCGAACATTCCGCCAGCTACCCAGGCGAGCATACCGTATCGGCACTCTTCTGAAAAGCAACTAGTTACTCCAAGCTGTATTACTGGCTACATGTAGACAAGTCTTTTTTCAGATAAAACCTGCATTTCAGATACTCTTCAACGTGGGTCTAAAGGGTTTCAATCCCGTGTCCCGCGTAAACGATTCCCTTCCGTCCCGCGCAAGTGAGACTAAAGTTCATTCTTGTATCCCGCTTTTGTGCGGTAACGTTAGGTATTTGTTTAGCTTGAAGAAAAACCTCTTCCCGCTGGTCATGATTGTCTTCTTTTGTTTATTTAGATAGGAACTTTACTTCTTTCGATCCTGCATCCGCCCGCTCAGTTTGCATCGACCCCGTAGCGCGCCTCGTTGGACTTTTCCCCGCGTCCGGCACACGCAAGTTGTAATGTTATTTAAATCAGCAATAGTCCACGGCCTTGTAGCCTCCCACGCTGTCGTTTTTTAGGGAAAGCCGGGGGTAATACGAGTCCCCTAAAAACGACTGCATGGGAGGCTATCGGCCTTGTTGAGAAGGATCAGAAGGGCTCATCACGACAGCATCAACTGAAGCAAAGGTTGACCAGGGAGGGACTGGATCACTCGGTAGGCTCGTTGCTTCTTCGATTTCTTGGCTGTCAAGGGTTAAAGCTTGCATTCTGCATTAAAACTCACGTGCAAAGTCACATTTGCACTTTAAACTTCAATTATATTGTACAAATCGTTTATCGCCCCTTATCCAGTATATCACAACTTATGTAACCAGTAGCATCTCGTGTACCCAAGATAGCCATGGTCAATGGTCATCATATACTGCACTTTACTATTGTAATCATGTATATTGTTTTAATTGCTGTATAATAAAAAAGCAATGCTTCGTGGTGCTCTTAACGAGGTTCAAGTGCTTGCTTTTCGTCTCCTGTTTATATTTTTGCAGTGAATACCAAGCATCCAAAAGGGCGACGTTTAAAAATAGATTGTGATAATCTTTCTGCCATTGCATGACTAGATGCGCTAATACTTATTAAATTAAGGAAAAAAAAGAGGAATAAGCGCAATGAAATTGTTTATTCATGCAGATGGCGATCTTTATGCTTTAAGAACATTGTGTTTCTTTGATAGTCTTTTTTTTCAGTCAAGACAACATCAACTGCAAGTTCCCATAGTCCCATATTATGTGTGAGAGTTATGACGTTTGCAGACAAAACGCCTCCATGATTAAAACTGCCAAGAGAGGACTCTCTTGAAACTACATAATATCAAAAAAGATCCTAAATCTTTCTAAGTGATGCAATCGAAAAAGGCAAGTCAGTATTATGCAAGAGTTTTCAGTATATGCGACTGGCAAAAGACTGTTTTTTTTTCTGTTTTCACATGAGAACAAACGTGAAACAGTGTCATCTTTATCCGAATAGCATTTTAATCTGGCTCCGCAAGTGACTTTCTGCATTGAATAAATACGCAAATTTCTCGCTTTCTAAGGCCTAGGGAAAACGTCGAATCTTAATCGTCGAACCTATTAATTTTAAAATAGGCGCATGAATGGTGCGACGTTTGCCGCAATTAAGCTCGACTCAAATTAATTCTACTGAAATTGGTTCGACTCCAGCATAATTCGACACCAGTCAAGTCGTTAATGCAACAGTGGTTCGGTGTTTTAGCAAACGCCGTTCTAAACACGCACTGAACTCAGTTCATAAATCATCAGTACAAATTACAAAATAATTGATTCAAATGTGATGAACTGCGCAAACGTCACGACGAGCATGCGCTGTACAAAGACAATTACGCTACCCGGAATGACGAGCTATCGAACATCGCTGTCTTAAAGTGGATCACACCTTGCTAAACCAACCAACATTGCGTTGGCAGCGGCGGCAAGACCGATTCAAGACGGCATTGCTTCATTGTTGTTCGCTAACAAAACACGACAAAAGCACGATTTAAGCATGCATGTCATTTGGAGCAATAGCTGTCGTCTCTTATACACTGTTCTCAGAGCTGTATGTAACGCGAGTCTCCTCTTTCTATTTTTCGCAATTAATTGCCAAAGAAAGGCCCGACGAGTACCGTATTTCAGCATTTCGGTAGCAAGTCCTAGCAGTAACTAGCCGCGCATCGCGTGAATGGCACGGGGGCACGTGCTTACTCCCTTGTTTTAATAAAGTGCAACTTGTGAATTAGGATCGACGAAGGTTCGATGTTTGCTACCACGCTGGAATTAAGTAGACTCTTTGTCGAACCTATTTTTAATAAATTCGACGCGACTTAGGACCTAAGGAACAAAAAGACCCGCAACGTTCATGATGATCAAACCCATAAATTTTAATAAGAGTTCCCTTCCATGGGGGCAGGTGTTAGTGGGCGATTTCACGGTTTACCCAAAAGGATACAGAAAGCACTTGCAGACCCTACGCTTTCTTGCTCGATTTCGGCCTGAGGGGAGGTTTCGTTCAAAGATTTTTTCCTAAAAAAAATTTAAAAACATAGTCGACCCTGACTACAGTCACGTTTTGGTGCATATGTCTCGTAAAATATTGTGGAATTATTACGTAAGATGTTTTTACAACTGATGTTTGCTTGTTTGTTTGTTTGTTTGTTCGCGTGGACGTCCGATTATTTGCATGTGAACAGATTATTATCAAAATTTACCGTTCAAAGTTTCTGAGCTCACGTTTTTGATGAGGGTGCAGGTGCTGCGGACTGAGATGCCCTCAATCTTCCCAGATGGAATGCGCGAATAGGCTTTCTTATCTTAGCTTCTTTGTGTAACGAACTCGATGGTGTTATTTCACACCTCATAGATTACTCAAGTCTCCTAATTCCGTAACATTTTACGATACCCCGATATGTTTTCATGCTTTCATGTTCTATTTTTTCCGCGAGTGACGTTTTCATGACCAAAACGTACCGCCGTCGACACCTGAAAATACTATAAATTGCTGTGGCGAAGTATGTTTATCACGCTCCAATAATTCACAAAGGACGAAACAAGAGAGAAAATTGAAAACAGGAGAAAATTGTTTACGAGAGAGTAGTGTCAATGGTCTTTAATTAAGCATGGCCAAGGAGCTCATGTCATTATAGGTCTTTAAAATAATGTCAATAAGTTTATGAACCGATTGGCACCCATCACACTGAAATTTTCGCAGGAGAAATTTTTTAAATTTTCAAGGCCCCTCCCTGTTCTCGAAGGTGGAACCGATGAATTTACCTTGAATGTCACGCGATTTTGGGAACCCTAATTCATATAAAGAGAATTCGTTATCCAGCTTTTCAGAATGTGAAATACTGAAGCAAAACGTAGATACGCCAAGAGTTATTCCGGCATCCTCGGTAGCAAAAGTATCATCTTGAATTGCAATTCTTCATAATTCCCCATTCTAACCAACCTTGCCGTACGTAAACTTTGTAAACAAGTGTAAATCTATATTCCTTTCTTTCTCTCCTTTCTATTCTATCTAATTTTCTTTCTTTATTTTTTTTACTACTATTGATAAATAAAATAAAGAATTTGTAATGAAACTTAAATAGACAGGCCTACCAAGAAAAGCACGAGCTATCTGCGGACCATGTAGTCCATTTGTAAATAGGTAAAAATTAAGAAATAAAGATTGTCGTTGTTGCATTTTGTCACTGTTTCGTTGACCACTTCGATCTCAGTTATAATTACCGTAGTGCGGTTTCGAGAGGGATCAATTTTGTCCGAGCCAGTCAAAGCTATAAACGCAACAATAATTTTAGTTGAGCACAGCTCTATCTTTGGTGCATCATGGCAACTGTGGTGTGCACACAAAACGTGCGCGAAAGCATACTCGCGTGCTATACTCTGCAGAACGACTCATGCCTGCAGGGCTTGATTTTCAGTGCAAACAAATATTGTTGTTGTTGTTGTTGTTGTTGCATTTTGTCACTGTTTTGTTGACGATCCTTCGATCCCAGTTAAAATTACCGTAGTGCGGTTTCGACGAAAAGAGCGATTTGTCTGAAGCTATCTGAACGCAACAAACTTCCGTTGAGCAAGTCTCTATCTTTGGTGCATGAAAACATGCGCGAACGCATCAGTACTCGCACGTGCACGTCCCGGTTTGCAGGTGATATACTCGGCAGACTGACTCATGCCTGCAGGGCTTGATTTTGGAAACAATGACTGTTGTTGTTTTGTTGTTGCATTTTGTCACTGTTTCGTTGACCACTTCGATCTCAGTTAAAATTACCGTAGTGTGGTTTCGAGAGGGATCAATTTTGTCCGAGCCAGTCAAAGCTATAAACGCAACAATAATTTTCGTTGAGCACAGCTCTATCTTTGGTGCATCATGGCAACTGTGGCGTGCACACAAAACGTGCGCGAAAACATACTCGCGTGCTATACTCTGCAGAACGACTCATGCCTGCAGGGCTTGATTTTCAGTGCAAACAAATATTGTTGTTGTTGTTGTTGTTGTTGCATTTTGTCACTGTTTTGTTGACGATCCTTCGATCCCAGTTAAAATTACCGTAGTGCGGTTTCGACGAAAAGAGCGATTTGTCTGAAGCTATCTGAACGCAACAAACTTTCGTTGAGCAAGTCTCTATCTTTGGTGCATGAAAACATGCGCGAACGCATCAGTACTCGCACGTGCACGTCCCGGTTTGCAGGTGCTATACTCGGCAGACTGACTCATGCCTGCAGGGCTTGATTTTGGAAACAATGGCTGTTGTTGTTTTGTTGTTGCATTTTGTCACTGTTTCGTTGACCATCCTTCCACCCCAGTTAAAATTACCGTAGTGCAGTTTCGAGAAATGATCAATTTTGTCCGAGCCAGTCAAAGCTATAAATGAAACAAAAATTTTCGTTGAGCGCAGCTCTACCTTTCAGTGGTGCACATCATGGCAATTGGGGCGTGCACGTAAAACGTGCGCGAACGCAAACTCGCACGTGCAAGTCCACGTCCCGGTTTGCACGTGCTGTACTCTGCAGACTGCATGGCTCGTGCCTGCAGGGCTTGATTTGGTCGATTGAAAGAATATTACAACACGGTGATGACTGCTTTGCGAGGAATCGCGAGGCCACGCGAGGCAATCAGCTCAGCTGTTTCCTCAAGTGTGCTGTTGAGTTTTCATGATCAATTCGCCTCGCAAGTCAAAATCTAAAATATCAAACACGACAGATATTCTCCTCACGGCCTCGCAAGGCGAAAAACTCACGAAAACTCAATCGCACACGTGATAAAACAGCTGAGCTAATCACCTCGCGCGGCAGTTTGCTCAGCTCTTTCCTCAAGTGTGCGGCAGGCCGGCTTAAGGGTGCGTTCGATTGACCCTATTCTAGAATAGGAATACATACAACGATGATCAAGAAATTCCCTATGAGAGGTTTTGGAGTTACTGGAGTACAAAATAGCTTTAAAATTATCATATGTCAACGAAAGTTTGCAGAAATGTCTTCCCGAAATTTAACAGCTATTCCAATTAGTCTTATTCCGGAATACGGTCAATCGAACGCGACCTAACTTTGTTGTTGCGCCCTATCTTGCATTCTGTGTACTTTTTTTTCTATCTCGATGTTTATTTATTTCCTCCAAAAATTGGTTATCATTCGTGAATTTCCCCGTATATTGGGTGGTCCCCTATCTCGCTTATTTTTCATCCCAGTTTTGCGTCAATGCCTAAATTATATCCCAGAAAATAATATATTGGCAGACCACAGCGATCTATATTGCTTGGGAAGATATACCTGGTAAACAAAACCAGCAACTTACAAAATAGCTTAATACATTGAATTCTGAAATATTGTTTTTATTGAGTCCACAAGTGCAAATTAACTGTTTTTTCCGGAATATGATTACCTTGGCTTAGAAAACATGAAACCACCCACGTATCCATAATATTTTAACTTCTTTGAAAGTTGAGATAGTGTGAACAGGAGAATTACGTCGGAATGAAGTGGAAAGAGACCACTGCAACAATAATACATTTACAAGTTCACGAAATTATATGCGTTTTAAAGAATTGAATCCTTGGGCCATTGCAGGTGTCTCACAGAAACAATATATCTATATAAACACCCGTTTTAGAAATTTCAGTATCACTGAGGCCGCCGAAGGCGTTTTTTCCGCTAGGGAACCTTTCTCGGTGTAAACTTGTTTTTTATATATTATCCTAAGAATATCTTGAAACGTTTGTTTTTTTTATCTTGGTGTACTATATTTGAATACTACTTCCACTGGAGCTATTTTCAGCCCATTGCGGTTGTGGAGATCCTTCATTGTGCACGTCTTAGTAAAGTTTCAATCCCCGAAATGACGTCAATGAATTCTGTTCTGGGAAAGACTGGACTGATTCCAAGCTTTTGAGTTCAAACATCATCCGGTATATTTGACTCTCTACAGTGTTCCTACTACAGTACTTCCTTTAAATTGTTTATGCCATGTAAAGAATAGTATTTGCATTTAGTGACGTGACAAAGTCTTTCTGTGTTCCTCATTACGAGCCCTAGACTCAGTGAAAACAAAACCGGCTTGGTATTTGAAAATGAAAATTGTTCAATCGGCCGCGGACAGAAAGGAAGTTTTAACCAGACAATATAAGGATATTTCAGCTCAAACTCGGCAAAACCACGCAATGGTTTTACTACGTATACTGACGAGTAAAACCGGAAAGACCCGTGGAAAGGTTGAGAAGAGTTTCTTTCATTGTCCATTTAGATGAGCATAATTTACCGGTGGCATAAATTAGGATAGTTCCGAAATTTGACCCTCCCGGCGTCTTATCCTAAGCTTACTGCAAGGGAACATTTCACTGGCGCTGCACGCAAGGTCACTTTAATTGCATACTATGTGCATTACATCGTGTAACAGTATATTTTCCGTAAAACCGCCGGCGAATGACTCCCGGCTGTCATTACCTTAACTGCAGACACGTTTTTCAGATCAAACTTGCAGCTCAGATACTCTTCAACTAAGATAAAAAGGACTGCTTTTGGAATTTTAAATTCGTGTCCGGCGACAGTGATTTCCATCCGCTCATGCAGACTAAGCCGTGCTGATATCCCGCTTTGGTGTGCTAACAAAAGGTATTTCTTTAGCTTGAAAAGAAAACTAATTATAATCCCGCTAGTCATGGCTCCTTATTTATTTTGATGCCGGTTTACTTCGTCTTTACATCCTGTATCCTACATCGATTTTACGTCCCATAGCGCGCTTCGATGGCCCCTCACTAGCGTCCGGTGCACGCAAGTTTTGTCTTTTCCAGAGAAACAGCAGTCCTTAGTCCACTGGGAGAGATTTAGACACGCAAACGTGAAAATGGAGAGCGGAGGGCTGGGCACTAGGCCGTTAAATATTGGAGCTACTAGTTTTTCAACTTAGCTCTCAGCTAGTATCTCTACGATTTTTCAAGAGGGTCAGCTACCAGCAGTTTATATAAAAAACTGATCACGTGAAACGTTCACTTTGAACTTTTATTATATTGCGCAAATCGCAGTTATCGCTCTTTAGCCATCAGTTTCCAACTTATATAACTAGTGAGGTACTTGTAAGACCCACTGCGTCGTAAGAGCGCTGTTTCTATTAGTCATGGTCACCTTTCATATACTGCACTTTGCTCTTTGTAATCATCTGTATTGCTTTAATTGCTACACAGTTATATAACCGTGACCATAACGAGCTTCAAGTGCTTGTTTTTTGTCTCCTGTTTATTTTTGTGCCATGACTACCCGGGATCCAATCGCTGAAAAACATCAATTAACGTTTCAAATAAAAATTTTTTTGTCATCAGGCATGGCTATAATCGCATTAAAAAGAAGAGACCTGAAGGAGGCGAGGGTATTTTAAAATTTGTTTATTTATCTGAGTGGCGATTTAAAGAACATGGTTATCTGTGATATTGGGCGATCGATATTAATCAATCGTTTACTCTAGCAAACTTCGATTCTATCTTGAATGTTTATTTTTCACTCTTCTTGCGTCAAAGGTCTAAAATTGTACTTCAATGAGAACGTATTGAAAGTTACCGAGCGATAGGCAATATCCTTTGGAGACGGACAGCATCAACTATCAAATTAATAGGTCTCATATCTAAGGATCTTGTCTCGAGTTCTGTAGTTTGCAGACGAAAAGCCTCCAAGGTTTTAACAACCGGCATAACATCAAAAAGAGCATATATCATTCAAAGAGAGGCCAACACCAATCGCCTGAAGTTGTACGGATACAAGAGTTCTTATTGGAGCCCCACTTGCAAACTAGTAAGAGTTTGAATTATTTCATGAAAACACGAAACAATGTCAGTCGTCTAGATGTCGAAGCATAGTTCCTTTATCTGGTTCCGCAAGTGCCTTTCTTTATTGAACGAATGTACAAATTGTTCGCTTTCTGAGGAAATTAAAACTCCACAACATTTATGATCAAAACCTATAATTTCAAGTTTCTTTCAATGGGAAGATGGGGTATTTGCTTGTTGGAACATGAAGCTCACGGTTGGAAACACATTTGCACCCGAGAAGGATGACAAACATCGCGTTCATTTTTGAGTATTAGCTAGTTTGCGTGATAAGCAAGAAAAGAGGCTTCTAACAGTCTGCGACCTCAGTATATCATTTATATTCTTCACAAATTCCTTTCCGTAACATTTTTCGATATTCCGATATGTTGTTAACACTTCTTTAAGAGCTGTATTTTTGTCTGCAAGTGACACATTTCGCAATCAAAATTAAATGCCCGGCCTCAGAATAACACAAATAAGCGTCGGGCTTGGACATGCAATAATAGCTTGATTTAAATTGATCAGTCCTTTTGCCCAAAAGACGAAAGATTAAACAAGAGGTTCACAAGAGAGGAAATCATAACTGGAAAAAGTTGTTTCTGCCGGACCAATGCAGTAGTACCGTACCTTGGGACTCCGGGGGGAGGGGGTGGGGGAGCTACAGATAGCCATGTGCTGCTCTACTGAAGGGCATGGTTCAGTTTGAGGCCTTGTGTCTGAAATAGGGTATAGAATTAAATCATGTTGGTCTGAAAACCGGTATGGATTTTATGAACCAGTTTTGAAAAAGAGTGAGGAAAATTACATATTTTGGCCTGAAATAGGGTTAGGGTTTGTACGCACCCACCAAAAATTCTGAGGAGTCACCTGGTCCTTTCCGTAATACTTTACGATATTCTGGTATGTTGTTAATGTCCCTTAAGAGCTGTATGTTTGTCTGCGAGTGACGTTTTGCGACCAAAATTAAACCTGAAAAAAGTCAGAATATCACTGCAAAGCTTTGGCCTTGGACGTGTAATGATATATTTAAATTTCAGATTTGGCGAAGTATATTTTTAATCTCTTGCTTGTCGCGCTCTAATACTTCTCAATTCAATAGACGGAAGACTGAAGAAGACGTGACTCAAGTATATAAAAAAAATCGAATTGGGCGAAACAGGAAAATGTTCTTGCTGTTAGTGCCATACGTTGGGACATAAGTCAACATTAGAAGTAGGAATGGCCTTTAAGGAATGTGAGTCAAATACAGGAATATCCAAGCGGGTGTCGAACCTTACTAACTTGTACTGAAACTCGCTAAAATTTTCAAGTGAAAGCCGTTTAATTAACTGCTTCATGTTTTTCAATATTGCGCAAAATTAAATCGATTTAGGGTATTTCAGTTGCGCGCCAATAACCGGCCGGCTGCATGTACACTTGTATGGTTCATCTTCGAAAAGTAAACAATAAGAACAAAAATACATTACGCAGATGTTTTTTTTTTCGTAACAATTACCGCCTGTAGCAATGAAAAACATCTCATTAAGATCGTAAAAGCGCAGGACTTCGGACAGCCGGTAATCGATCAAATCAGCTACTCAGGCCAGTGATAGATGCTAATTATGTCAGTAGGTCTTTGAACTATTGCCCGGCATTATAAAGCGTTTCCGAGATACGTTTCAAATTTTCAAGGGAGCGCGCGTTTACGTTGTCGGAGCAAACCGCCGGACTCAATTTCAGTTACCTTGAATTTTTCTTGCTTGATTTCTCTCTATTTTTTGAGCTCTCACTCTAATATAGACACAAAATCGTGAATTACTGCGTCGTCCTTGGCATTTTAGACTGCGAAGTACAGAAAAACTACCGATACGCCAAGAGTTAACCACCATTTTGTCGACATTTTTTTCACCATCTTTCACCTTGGAGTGGCCAGGCATTTATTGTTCCAACGTGGGGATCAACGGTAAAGCTTTTTCCTTCACAGCTTGATTCAAGGGTTTGTCAGGAAGAAATCATATTAAAATCCTCCAAACTTATTCTTTTTCAGTAAGCGGGATAAAGGTCCCGGTTGCACCCTATCCGAGACACGTTCTTATTTTCGCATACCGTATCCTTTTCAGTTCTAGGGCTTTCTACCGTGATGCCGGAATGTCCGATAGTTTCATTCCTAAAACTGGTTATCCGCCGGTATATTGGGGGATCGATATTAATCAATCGCTTCTAGCAAACTTCGATTCTATCTCGTTTATTTTTTACTCTTCTTGCGTCAAAGGTCTAAAACTGTACTCTAATGAGAACGTACTGAAAGTAACCGCGAACGATCTTTATCGTGATAGGCAATATCCCCATGGCCGTTCAGGAAAGAGTAAACAAAAAATAAGTTAAAATCATGCTAAAATATCGGAATACTGAGAAATTGTTTTTGCCGAGTCCATAAGTGTAACTGTTTTGCTGGATATATAATTATCTCGGTTTAGAAAATGCTAAAGCCACCCACATATCCATAATATTTCTACTTTTTTGAAAGTTTAGATAGTGTAATTAGAGAAATGTTTTACTTTCCGCCGCATCGCGGGCAATTTTCCGTAACTCCGTCATAATCTACCGGAAACTTGTTTAAGACCTATCATGATACTTTTACAAGTGCTTTTGCGGTTTTTTAAGTCGTTCCTGTGGTTTAAAGGAATTAAAATCTTCTTGGACCTCGACCTACCACACCAGTTTATCTCGACAGAATCAGCGAATAACACCCATTTTACAAATTTCATTTATTCCCTTCTTGAAGCCGCCATAGGCTTCCAGTTTATAGTGATTTTAGTAATAAACCCCTGTTGTTAATCGCTGCGAAAGGCATTTCAAGTAAGGGCCACTCCGTTGAGCTGAATTTATTTTAATTATGTTTCGCTTTTTTTTAGGAACATCTTGTAAAATTTTAATCAGCTGTACTATATTTGAATACTATCTAGACAGGTGCTATGTTCAGCCTACGCAGCAGTATAATCAGTTTATTGTCGTCTCTGATTCCTCCCCGGCAATGACATCAATGGACTCAGCTTGAGTCTAAAATTAAACTGGAAATTCAAAGCTTTTCAGGTTTGAACGTCATTTGACAAACCTGTTCCTACTTCCTTTAAATTTTTTATACTATGCAAATAGAACTTGGCAGTGACGCGCGTGGAAGTCTTCCCTGTCTGTCATCCTCGCGCCCACGGGAGCAAAACGAAAACTTTCTAACCAAAATTTTGTCTTTTGAAAATGAAAGATTTTCGATGCGGCGAACAGAAACAACGGAAGTTTTAGACTCGAAAGGGAGACTGAAATTCAAAAATCTCGCAATCGTTTCAACACTACGATGACGATTTAAACCGGAAAGACCCATAAGTCCCCTGAGGCCGAGCGAAACACTTTTGAGGTTGCGTGCGTTCACTGAGTCATTACGTGCGTCAATGGATCTTTACTTTAGAGTCTCTCACGATCCCATATCTTGCTGTTAGATTTGAGAGCACAACTAAAATAAAATCTTATATTTGCTGGGATGGAGAACAAGCACGCGCTTGGTTTTCTGATTATGTAATCAAAAGGTGTCGTAACCGAAGCAGAACGTCTATTATGAATGGCTGATGCAAACGGTTTGCTTGTCATGTGCCTCGTACATGTGAGCTATAAATGAATATCAGCTGAATCAATCTCGATATGACCAATCACAGGCGCGGTTCGATAAGCATTGAATGCATTAGCCAATCACGCGTCGTGTTACATTACTCTCGCAACAGACCGTTTACCGGTAAATAACTCGGTCAGGCAATGTCAAGGTATACATTTTTCTGGCAGCGGTAGAGAGTGGACGTTGTACTCTGGCGATGTCCAGATAATACGTTTTTCCTTATAGCACTAGCTCATTCTATCCTTGGAGTCCAAACCGAACACTTCGTTTTCCTTGGGACATTCACAATGTCAGAAGAAGCGAATTCGGACTTTCTTGGTCCGTATTTCACGAACACGAAGCTTGTGGGAACGGGTGGCAGTGGCGCGGTCTATTCAGCAATTGATGTAGAAACGGACCAACGCGTCGCTTTGAAGAGACTTCTTTTGCGGGACCAAATGAATTGTAGAGCAGCTCTTAGAGAAGTGAAAATACTGAAGACACTGGAACACGAAAACATCGTGAAGTTAACGAAAGTCGTGGACTTCGAAGGTCAGGCGTTCCAAGACGGGGCGGCGGTAGATTTCAAAGAGGCCACACAACTATATCTCGTTGAGGAGCTGCTCGACTCGGACTTACATCAGATTCTACAAAGCAAAGGAAAGCTTCGAGAGGACTACGTTAAACTGTTTCTATATCAACTGCTACGAGGACTCAAATTTACCCATTCTGCGAACATAGTTCACCGCGATGTTAAACCAAGTAATATTCTAGTTGACACTAAAACATTGCTTCTCCGTCTCGGCGACTTCGGGCGTTCGCGAATTATCGACCCGGCTTACTCGCACAACGGCCATCTGACGCACAGAATCTCAACTTTGTGGTACAAGGCACCTGAGCTGTTGCTAAATTCCTCGATTTACGATAGTTCAGTGGACATCTGGGCCGCCGGTTGTGTTTTTGCAGAGATGTTACTGGGCAAACCCTTGTTCGAAGGCCAGCATGAAATCGACCAACTCGAACTTATTTTAGACTCGGTTTGCCTTACTGGCGAAGAATGGACCAAATTACAACCGCAAATTCCAGAAAAGACGGCTGCTGGAAAGATAGAGAGGCAGGGAACGCCGTTGGGCAGCAAATTTCCCTACATAGATATCCAAGGTAAGGCCGGCTTTTGTTGTCGGTAAATTCATGTAAACATTGAAACTCATTTTGTATGCGTACAAAGGCAGCCTGAAACGCCTTGCGTAATGAAATCGATTTCCTATATATTTCCACGGTAAATTTTTCACAAATTTCCTTTCAAATACGTGTAAGATAATCGCTTTATGGTAAATGACTGTGCGAGTCAGTTCCCAGAAATTCTTTTCGAGTACGCGTTGTGAATGTTGGCGTGCATGTCCCAGTTGTACTTTGACACGGCATGATGAATATTTCATGAGAAGCGTTAAGCACTGCGAAAACAAAGAAAAAAAAATTTTCCGGCCAGATTGTTCCATTTTGATCGTCATATTTCACGAGGGTTACCCTTCAGTTCAAACAGACTGACATTAATCGACTATGTTGGGATAAATTTCAAAAGCATTTTGGTGTCGATTTCGTCTCTTGCCGCTTTCGTTTCGTTCCGAAGTCAGAATATTTCTAAATTTGGCATCAGATCTATGCAACGAACCGCAACGAAATTGTAATGGCGTGATTGTTTTAGTGTTTCATGTCGAAGAATCGAAACGGATGCAAGTAATTGAATATCCCTGATCGCTTTCGCGATGAAAGAGCTACTGGCAAACTTCGATTAAAAGCTTATGTATTTTTTCACCGTGGCATTAGAAGAGGAAAAGAAATTCATTATCACACCAGCGGTGAATTCAGTGGGGTGAAAATAAAAATTTTTGAAATTCCTTGTTTATCATGGAGATTTATTCGGCTTTATTTCCGTTATCGAACCTTTAAAAATCAGACTTTATGGCTTCGTCCGAAATCCCACAATGACTCAGCCATAAAAAATTCACATAATTGTGTTTATATTATTTTCTGGCGAACTTCGTGTGGGATGTTTGTGGCGGGGCTGGAATAGTAATGGCCCAGGAGTAATGGCCCAATAGCAGCTTGTCTGACGCATTGCGCAGATAGCACCAATTGTTGAGATATTCGCCCCATGCGAAAAGTCATGCTTTGTTCAGGAAATAGTAAGTTGTGTTATAAACACCCACTTAACTGAAGCTGATAAATGAATATCTAAGTTGTCAAAAAACATGGTAACCAAGGAAACTGAGAAATGATGTAAAACATTTTTGACAAGGTTCAGTAAAGTTTAACACTCATTAAATTTGGAAACCAATTCCCGTGGGCGGAGCTAACCTTGACTCCTTTGGCAAGGCTACCTATGGAAATAGCCAATCGTAAAGCAACCACGGCTCTGTTTTCCCATCTTTCCATTGCAAACATTATCCTGTTAATTTATGCAACATGAATTCAACTTTTTGAATCGTTGTGTGACCACTTGCATGAAAGCTATGGAGCAATCATATAATAATACAGTGGAACCCCTGAAGCCCCAATATCAAATTACAAATTCTCTTCACTGTTTTCCATAAATTTCTTATGCTCCTAGTTGGAAAGATTTGTTTAAACATCAAGGGATTTTGTCGTTGGCGATCATTGCATTTATTCCCATAACTTGTGTATGCATAATTAAGTAGTAGTAGTATTGTCCCATTTTTCTTTTTTTGCATGTCAGAATTAAATGAAGTTGACTAATTAAACATTCCCTCTTTTTATGCAGCTCTTGATTTGCTGGTCAAAATGCTGAAGTTCAACCCAGATAAAAGGATTACAGCAGAGGAAGCTTTGTCACACCCCTACCTTCACCAGTATTCCTTTCCCTGCGACGAGCCCATTTGTTTGGAACCCCTGCACATAGAGGATGAAGTTGGAGATTTTGAGGAAGACGTATTGAAAGACTGGATCTTTGAAGAGTGTCTCTCACTAGATGATTCCGCACAAATTGCAGATCAAGGGTCACTTGATCTTGAAGAAGTTCTGGTAGAAACTCCAGACTCTTCAAACGAAGTTCTGTCTTTAAAAGACTTGATGGCTGATTCTGAAAACCCCATCATTGTAGATGACATTGAGGCACATCCATTAAATGGGGAGTGTTTCAAACACGATTTTTGTGACAATGTGACAGAACGGTTAGGTTTGGAGTGCACAAAAGAAGGTCTTGAGACTTTAGCTGCGGCATTGAAAATCCAAATGACTTTAAATGGAACTTTGGGTACTAAAGATCAGGAAAAAGCCTTGTTTGATCTGCATCATGCTAGCACGCCATCGTCAGTTTTTTTAGACAGCGTGTTTGGCAAGGCGTACCTTAAGGACAATGTTAATTTTACATGCAAGAAAAATGTTTTTAATGGTCCCTTTGGTCTGTGTTATTTTTAATAGATTTAGATTGGTGTTTAGCAGAGTGCTCAAGGAAAGAAATTAATGGGAGTTGAAGAGGATGTTTTCGAGACATACAATAATGTTCACTGTTGGGTTTTGCAAGAGTTCGTATTCAAAGTAATCCAATTGAAATTCACCTTTTGTGGGATGTTAAAATATTTTTTGTGTATTATTTCATTCTCAACTGCCAGGACAGTTTTACCTTGAGCACTTGAACAATGTTTATTATCTGAAAGATGTAGGGTAAGTTATTTTAACACTAACTTGGTGTAGCAAAGGTTTGTTTTATTTTAAGGTATTATTTTCTAAGCCATTTTTTATACTCAAGTCTAGTATTTCCATTATATTTTGTTATGGCTAAAAAAATACTAAAAAAAAACAAAACAAAAAAATCGGGTTAACCAAAACAAAGAAACAAAAAAACCCAATTATTTAATCAATTTTCTCGGCAAAATTGTTTTTACTCACCTCCCCCGCCCCACCCACATCTGTGCAGAGGCACTTTGCTAGGATACAGAAAATGCGGCAAAAAATGTAAATAAAAATTTAATGATTCATCATATGGAAAATTTTGACATACGATGACTTGATTGCGACTTGCAAGGTGAAAATAATAAAAGAAAAAATAACTATTTTGTGATTATACCCTTCCTACCAACTTGAAACCTTCAAATTCTAATATATTAATATTGTTGTAAATGAGGAAAATCTGTAAAAAGTGAAATGTGGACCAGAAGTCTACTATTTATTTGCTATAATAAATAAATGCAAAATTAATTTATTTGGGAAGGGTGGGAAAAACATAACTGGTTTTGCTGTATAGAAAAATAGCTTGTGCTTGGTAATTATTTTTGCAAGAGCCTATTATTTCATACATTTTATGCCATGAATTATATTTATCATTGCTGCTACTTAGATATTGAAAACTAGGTTCTATTGCAAATTAGGAGCTGTGAGATTAACGCATGTTCAATTTGTACTTGCTGCAGTGAGGGGCATTTTCTAGGAAAATTAAAATTCCTTGTTGAAATTCATTTAGTCACTGGTGCTAATTCCATCTCGATGAAATTTTTACTATAAAAATTTAATGTCCTGTATTTGGTGTAAAATTAAGACATTTTTTATGAAAATAAAGGACTATTAATGGTAACTGATGTGTGTTGGTTTGTTGTCAATCGAATCCCCTATGGTCATGTACATACCCAAGGGTATCATCAACATTCTGAGTTCAGAAATAGTTTGTTATGGTTGACTGCTCTGGCTTGGAAAAATGTTTTATTGTGGTCGCTGATGCAGTGCCTTATTTCTGCTACCATGTTGCATGATGCCAACTCTCCCAGGTTATTTTGGGGTCTTCCCTATAGGAGAATCTTTGGTGACATCATTGGTTATATTTTTGTTCTGTGTAACAGGCAGCACATATCAAACATGATACCAAAAATGGACGCTACACGAGCCCGATGTGTAAACTAAACCCACACTTGGTAATCGGGGTGAATATCTGTGTGATAAGTTGAATATTCTGGAGAAATTAGCCTTCAAAAGCTATGAAATAATGTGTGACTGGGTGACAACAGCTGCCACCCAGCATACTTTCTATGAAAAATTTTGATGCTTTTAAAGTTAATTTCTTAAAAACTATTGAATATATCATGATCAAATTTTCAGCAATTAGCACGAAGTTTCCCAAGCTCTTTCAATTTATAGAGTGCATCTACTGGGATTTATTTTGGTGTTTATGCTAGTGAATGCTAATGAGGCTGATCATGTAAACATAGATCTGCCAAGTATACAGAACGAATCTCCTAGTCTCCCATATGGGTAATTAAATCCCCCAGAAAAAAAAAGCGACATTAATTTTTTTTCTATCAACCCAAATTTTCCCAAAATCCACAAACGTTTTTCAAATTCACCCTACTATGTTCTGGTGTTTGGGGGGATTGAAGGTCGACTTTAACCGTTTTAGATCGGGGGGGGGGAGGGGGGGTGGGGCAAGCAGCCACCTCTATAAAGAGGTCGATTGCAGTCACTTTTTGGTTGTTCTGGTGAGTCTGCTATAATAATATTATTGTTTTTACCCTGGCTTCTTAAAAACTCAAAAATTTAAGTCAAAACTTATCACAATTTTCTTGAGAGGAATTATGCAACTTTTAAAGGATACAGTATGTTGTAAGTGACAATTTCCAGTGAAGCTTTGAACATGTGAATATATAACAGGTTGTATTATGTACAACAGTTGTCACAAACTTCCAAGTGCATGTCTTTTGCGTTTAAACAAAGTGATGTGTCTTCCACTGAGGTCTTATGCTATTTTCGCTGACTGAATGTCCACTTGTCACCTTTCCAATTGTTGCTGATTAAGAGGGGTTCTTCTATATAAAGAGTAATTTTCTCCTGCCCAACATCTGTATGACATAGGGCCGCTTATTATATTTTTTAGACCAAAAACCTAGCCGAATGTCAAGAATGTCCGAATGTCAAGAAATGTGTCCTTGAGGTAACCAAAATGTACTAATGATGTCACATGTTGATGCTGTACATTACATTTGCATAGTTTCTAATAATTATCTAAATCTATCAAAAATCCAAAAGTTTTAGTTTTAAAGTGTTCAGGCTGTCACTGCCGTGGATTTCTTTAGGGAGGTTGCTCCAGTCCTTTGCCGCAGTCTACTAAAAAATGGTTTGGCCCATAACAGATTTAACTTTTGGTAGATGGAGTTCTTTGCTGCCTTTTATGGCCTTACCGCTTGAATCTTTAATAACATTCTTGATGAATTTGTTAAAAACTGCCATCTTGCCAGGATTTCAAGACTTTTTGCCTGTCCAAAAACCTATGAAAACCACATTTATTTTATTTTGCAGTTGCCACCTAAAAATTATTCAGACCAATAAAGAACACTATTATAAACAGATATTAAAATATGGATGTTAAATAATATTATAATTTGAGCAAGTATTTATTATAAGAAAAAAATTCACGATTTTACACAACATTACTGTCAAAATAATTAATGCTAACCTAAGAGAGCCGATGGCTACAATACTGGCTTTTGTTTCACCCACTATAAAAAGAGAGGGTGAAACAAAAGCCAGAAAGGGATCTCCTCTCATACAGTGTAGCTTAAAATATGTTTTCCATGGTAACATTGCCATACCATAATATTTTATTAGTAGTAAATAATAATTTGTTTTCAAATAAATTAAGGGAAATTTGGTGGCACTTTCTTTTCAAAAAGATGACAAATGTTTAAAGTCCATGGGTGAATTCTGCCACCCATGGAACCCTGCCCCCTGTGCTGTTTACAGGGTCAATCATGCTCCATCTGCCTTTTATCCCCAGTGTGCTAACAACTGTAGCAGGTGTGCAGGGAAAGACAGGAAAGAAGAAAAGCCCCTGCTTCACTTTTCTTCTTCCAATAAGCCTTCCCTTCGTGCTCATTCCCATGCTCACCCAGCTCATATTCACACTCATTCCACAAACTCCCTTACAAAGAAGGGAGGAGACTATGAAGGAGGATGATCCTTGATAGTTATAGGACACTCACACTGCGGGCTGCCAACACAAGAGGATGCAGAAACCAACTGACATATGCAACAAATTTTAATTTACTACTTTTTACACAGTCAGATATCCACACTATTTTTACAAAAAGTTCCAAAATCTCTAGCTTATAGTCTTCGGTTTTTAAATAATTACTTTAAAAAAAATTAATTTCATCCTCATACAATACAAACTTACTGCTTTATATTTAACAAATCGACGGCAGTTTTCTATGGTCTATACTCTTATAGACCATAAAATGATGTCAAAAAATGTTCAAAACTCAAGTGGAACCACGAGCCGCAGGCGAGTGGTTTCACTGCCAAGTTTTGGACATTTTATGGCGTCATTTTATAGTCTATAAGAGTGTAGACCATAGAAAACTGCCGTCGATTTTTTTTTTTACAATAACATGGAAAAAGTGCGAGCGGAATTAGCTTTTTTTTTTGTTGAGAAAGCGCGCGCGTTACATCTGACGTCATTTTTATTGTCTGCACTCTTATAGACAATAGCTACGAGCCAATCAGCGCGCGGGAATTTGGACAGTTATTGTAAAAAAGTATCTAAATATGATTTTACACTTGTCTGTTTACAGCACACCTACACTGTGTCCACAAAGAAGAGGAATGTTTCCCTTTGTTATTACCAAAATGATATAATTTACAAAACATTTAATTAATTTAATTCTTACAGTAGAGGTAGTAAATTAGATTTAAAAATATTAACCTCAATTTAGTTTTGTGGACAAATTGACTGCATTTTATATTTCACTTTAAAATACCTCAAAATGGTGAACATTCAGGTGAATAATAAATTACATACATTATAGAAATGACTGACCAGTACAGTTAAACAACATTTACTAAAAATTGGAAGAATGAACAAATGAAGTGAATTTCAAATTAAAAAAAGTTAGTACATGTATCAACTTTGATTTAAAATATTAAAAGGGAAGCTAAATGCATTTTGTTTTTATATTAAATATTCTTAAGTCAAATTTTCATTGTTTGGAAAAAACTGGGTAATTATAAATGACTGATTTTCTATTAAATTAAATGTCCTTGAGAGAATACAGTCCCATTCATGTTGGTTGACTTTGCATTCCCTAGTTTTCAAAAAGTGGCTATAACATAACATCTGAAATTTACAGTCGATCCACATCACGCATGACCAGTATTTCCGAGAATGAAATGAACGTTAGAAATCCTCTTTGTAATGTCCGGCATTTGAATGGTATGTTGAACATTTCTCTGGAAATCTTTTTGAAAAAGACGCATTAACAGGAAAAAAGATTCAAAATACTCAAGGGAAACAATTGTTATACTTGAAATACTTAATGCTGTAATGTAAAGAAAATTAAAGTCATAGCTTTATACCATCAATAAACTAGGGAAATTTCTATGGGAACTCTGAAATCTTGTTGGCGATGTTCGAAACTGACATGTAAATTTCAATACTCCGCTCAAATTTCAAAAATACTGGTCACGCGTGACCTGGATTGATTGTAACTATCACTCAGTTTTCTACAACAATGTCTCCAACCAGTGTAAATTCTGGCCAGGTTGAATCAACAACATGGATTGAGGTTCGTTGTTGGTTCTCAACCCAGCTGCAAGGATTTACCTCCCTTTTTTCTGGCTCCTTAAAACCCAATATTTCTAAATAAATACTCCAATTTGATCTGGATACTGAGGAATTTCCTCCTTGAATATTATGACTCACAATAATTGTCATAATTATTGTTCATTCCAATAAAGTAACTAGTAAACATATTGTTTTAATAAATTGTTATAAACTAGTAATTTGCTGATCTCAATCATGTGTCACGCATGAATATTTACAATAATTATTAAAACCATCATATATGCGCTAGAGTGCTAGACATGTACATTAAATGAACCCAGCGATGCAAGAAGGCCCAAGTGACAGCTTTCCTGAACTCACCTAGCTATAGGTCCCACAAACCTACTCCCACCAAAACACAAACATGAAATAAAATAAACTTTGAAAAGAATGTTGAAAAACCTAAATGTTTGCCCTGTTTTCACTGTTGGGCCTGTTTTTGTGCTTTATCATAAGTAGCCAACTCAAGGCTATTGTAAGTTCCCTTTTTTTGCCTGAAATTGAAAGTGCTCCCAATAACCCCGATTGTGGTACAGAGACTGGTTTAATGGGCGTTAGGTACTTTGAGAAAATTTGCTACATGTAGCTATGATAATGACATTCATTGATGATGATGATGATGATGATGACAATGAAGATGGTAAAATTTTTTTAACAGGATTCTAATCATTAGTACTAAAAAGATATTTATTTTTACAGTGGAAATGCACTTAGCTACCCAAAACTAGTTTACAGGCATTCCACTCAGAAATAATGGGAAATAATTTATAATCTAATGAAACATAACTGGTTAAAAATCCCAACTGGCAGGAGGCAAACCAGCCGGCTTTTTACAAGCGTGGCTGAGGAAGGGGCTTGAACCCATGGCCCCTGGATTTGAAGTCCAGCGCCCTTAACCCCTGGACCATGCCGCCTCCTTAATAATTATAGCTAATATATTAGGTTATGTTGTTTTGGGGGTTATTATGACAGCCTTCTCGCACTTCCATCCTGTTCTCTGTAACAAGGATGAGTCTCCAAGAGCTGGCAAGAGTTCAGACTCTTAGTACTCTTGTTTGAACTACAACTCTCATCTGCATATAGACATGATGAGTCTTTTTAAGTCCTGAAATAGCCATTGAAAGATTTGAAAAGTTCCTGTCTAATACCGATAGCCATGTGAAAGTCTCAGGCGTGGATTTAAAAAACTCCAAAGTCTCGGTGCAACATATATTAAGTTTAAAATTATGCAAAACTCTCACGCTCACACTGGTCTTGCTGTCTCGTGAAGTCACAAGTTTACTGTTCATGACCTCCACCATACAGCTGTACAGTGTATACTGCCTTATTATGACTGTTATTACTCACTGACCCAGCTTCTAATTCAGTCAGTGTCACTGGAATCTCGCCGTTGCATTTTCCACCCTTCCAAGAAGTCTCTGATTGCCTCCTTCTCTTCCTGCCTTGTACTCGGCATGTTCAGAGCATGCTCCAAAATGGCCAAGTAGCAAAACTCGTACTGTTCAACTGTCTGAATGGTTAAGGCTCTCTGAGTCCTGAACTGTTTGACAGTGTTAAACACTTCACATTTGCCCATGTCAGTCAAACGGGCCACATTGACATCAATTGTGCAGAAGGTTCCAGTGCGACCAATACCCGCACTGCAGTGTACAACTAAAGGAGGGCCTTTGGGATGTCCTTTCCATTTTGGACCCAAGGCTTGCACAGCGTCTGCCTGAGCCTCACGAACAAGACCAACCACATGAAGACAGGATTCCGCTGAAGAGGGTACGCCAAAGTCTGGCCAAGAAGTCATTTGAAAGTGAATTATTCTTCGAGTTTCCCCAGACTATGGGAGAGAAAAGTTGAGTAGCAGCTGGGTCAATTTGCAAGAATATTGCTGTTAAATAGGATCCTTACTATCTTTCAAGGAAAAAAATTAAAGTTCCTTGAGATCTAACTCCAGTTGTGGAGTGAAAAATGATTTTATTTACAGATTGATCTGTTTGTTCAAAAGGTGGAGAATGAAGCACTGGAATATCTATAAAACCATTATAATAAGCTCTGTGCACACATTTCTTACTTCTTTAGGGTGCTGATTTATAGGCAGGGGAGGGGAAGGGGCAACTGGGGGCTTATATTCGGAGTGAAAATAGTTCATGATTTTATATTCCTGGAGGGGAGGGGGGTTTATAGATTATTGAAAGGATTTTAGTGTCTAACAAAATGGGGGCCTTCCATTCAGGGAGGGTGGGGGCTGGTTGTGTATCTCTGTAAGTTCAAAATTCAAGTTGTATCTGACCCTCCCCCCTCCCCCTGCTCCTGCTAACCAGTACCCAGCATTACCGTATGTTCAATACAGAAAGGTATTGAGCAGTAAGAGAATCGGGGTTTGTTGCCTTCAAGTGACATTTTACTTTCTGTAACGGCATGCTCACCTTTCTATGTTTCATCCAAAATGTTCTTTCGACATGATCCTCAAATTCCAAAGTTTCTTGGTGGGTTACATCCACAGTAGTGAACTGTTGTGTTTCACTGTTTTCTGGCCAGTACTGGATGCATTTCATGCGACTTCTTTCAATGCATCTTGAAGAAATGAAAAAGGCAACAGCTGTGTACAGTGAAGTAAGGGGGTGTTGCAATTTTACAAGTGTCAACTTGAGGGACTAGGGGCGAAATTGGTTAGTTTTATCAAGGGTTTGTTATAAATTAATAAGGTTCTGTTCCATGCATTTTAACAGGCTAGCTGGGCTGGAGAATATTTCTCTATTATACCAGCTGGGGCTCTAGAGGGAATTTGGTTTGCTATGTATATGAAGTTCAGTGTTCCATACATTTTAAAAGACCAGGCTGGAGAATATATTGTTCGCTATAGTGAGGACTGTTATACAGAAAATCATTAAGTTGCAGTTCCACGTTAATGTAAAACAAACAAATGCAGCTAACTTCAAAGTATCTCAAATTTTGGCAACTTGAAAGGGTAGAGACACTACACACAGGATAGGATTAACAGTAAAGATGTGCTTGCACATCAAAGTCTGTTCTTGCTGTACACTGTGCATGGTGGAAATCTGATGTTTGTAGTCCATTCAGAGTGCTGCTGGCAGGTGGAGAATTGGTAATCATTACTGAATAACAATGCTCTGAAAGCCACTTTCAATTATCTTTTCAGAGGAGGCATGGCAGTTCACCCTTAGGAAGGATTTAAACAGTAACTAAAGCTGCTCAGTCTGCTGCTGTATACATGTACCGTGCAAGACAAGAAACATATCAAATTTGTAGTCCATGAGGGGACCATGTTTACTTTTAAAGGGTTTTGAATGCTGTCTTTTAATTAGAGAGTACGGTAACCTGTTAGAGGGCTTGGTCAGCGCCTCCCTTTAGAGAGCTTGATCATCCTCTACAACTGAACCCCTTTAAAGGGATGGTCAGCCTTTACAGTAGACTTGCTTACAAGTCAAGCTCAGAGAGCGCAAAGCGTGATCATGCACCTGCTTAGAAGTGCAAAGCGCGATTGTCATGCAGAGCTCTAGCGAGAGAGTGCAGAGCGTGAACGAGAGAGAGCTTGGGCAAGGTCCATTCAATGAGAAGCAAGCGAGTGACTTTGAGAAAGTCCACCTTTAGAAATAAATAAACAATCTTAATTAAACGTGTCAGACTTTGACTGCGTTTCACCAAACAGACACAAAATCTTACATTGTGATTATAACTACCGACCTCGACCTCTCCTACCCCAGTTCCTGCTGGGGTGGGAGCCATACGATCTCCCATTTCCTTACTAGGGGCTAACGCTCAGTGGGAAATTCGTGAGTTCACTTTAGCACTTTAGTATACACTGCAGGGCTCATTCTCTGATCCATCAATTGTGATTACAACAGCTGCAACAGCCAATTTGAGTTGCATTACTCCCTTAACTATCTTGAATTGAAACCATACATGATATTTGTTTACCTTGTCACCATGACGATGACACAAGCCTGTTGTTCCCAGACCATTTGCCAGAAGTCACCTTTAGTGTGGGGCAGAGGTCCTTTAGATAATAAACAACAATAAATTCATTTAATATTATTTTGTACTGTATAACAAATCAGCTAGTACATAATATGTGTACATAATATGTTGTAGTTCAAATTTTTTGTTTGGTTAAAAAAATTTTCACGGCAGTTTTATTAATTTTTATTTCCCTTTATCTTGGATTATGGTAATGAATACTGCACAAAGGAATTAAATAAAAAAAAGATTAAAACTGGTTTGAAAAATTAATTTTAAACCAAAACAAAATTTAACTACATCATATTCACTGTATTGTATTAAATAAAATAAGAAAGTTTAAACTTTTATTTGTGGTTAAAAGCAATTCATTCATGGATTCATTAAAAAAACTGCAGCTTTAAATTAGAAAACAAGGAAGTCGACTTTCAACATCTTTTTCAAACGGTGTTGTGCGTGGATTACAATTTGAAAATTTTGATCTGCTGGTTCTTGCTTCAATTTTCATTGTAACCCCTGGCATAATCTGGGTATAGATCTGATTTTAACAAGGCAAATTTCTCTTTAGTAAATTTCTCTTTAGTTGTTACAGATGGGTTTGAGCTTCAAAATGAGTATATATAAGAGAAGAGCATCTTCTTCCTATCTTCCTACTATACATAATTATAATGAATCTGCCAATACTAACCTTGAGTAGCAATGTATGCTTTAGATTGCTTGTAGCCATCCATGTAGTTTGCATGTATGTAGTTTGTTTTCTGTGAACACAATGTCAATTTTTAACATTGAACTGCCAAACATGTCCATGAGATGGGAAATACATACAATGGCAGATGGATACCAAATGGGTTAACATGTAACTTAAGTGTTTATCATAAAATAGTTTCCATAACCATTTTTACAGTTACATGTAGCTAAAAGCTCTAAACAGTTGACCAAAGTCCACAAACGGATCTAAAGATTAAAGCATTAAACAGTTGAGCCAGAGATGGAGTGCAGTTCACAGGCAGCCTAACTATCATCCAACTTCTTCAGGTTTGTTATGCTTGTATTTCTCAAAGTGTTGTAAGTTACACTGTACACCAACATCAGTCGCAGTGTTGTCTAGACACTGTAATTACACTATGACTGCAGCATGTATCAAATCTGTCTTGTCAATTTGAATTTCATTGCAGGACTGGCACATATGGCGGGGTTTGGCTCAAACCCTGAGTCTACTGCCAATGTACGCGCACAAGAAACTGAATGCCATTTATTTATCATGAAGTGCTTACTATATCGCCATCCAAGTCTACAAGTGTCACTCTTGAGTCTTCAAGACACAAAACATCAGTGTATCTATTCTTCTTTACATTTTCTGGTAATCTGGAAATAAAACCGCACAGCTGTTAATAAACATTCCAAATTTTTATTAAATAAAATAAAAAAACTGCCTGGAAAACAAGTAATTGGAAAAAAATACATGTGTGAGCACTGCTTAATTAGGCGGTTTCACATCATATAATTTAATTTTAAATTAGCTTTTCAAAAGGAGTGGGATGAAGTTTCAATTATGGTACTTTGTTTCAAGATTTTTTTAAATTTGTTGGTTACTTCATTCATCAGCCCAGAAATGCAGCTTTGCTATTAATTTTAAATGAGGCAATCCAAGGCTGCTGCCTAACACTGGAGCGTGATAGCCTGTAGTACCCAAGAAAATGTTCTGGGCGTCTAAAATTTTTGTAGACTGAAGCGCCTAACACTTCACTTGTTGGGCTCCTAACCTCTAAGCTTTTAACCTTGTGGGGTCCTTGAAATTTTTCGTAGGCAACAACCTTGCAATCAATTGAACACCAACTGAGTGTTATGATCTCACACACTTATATGGAAATTGAACTGGGGACCTCCATATTTGAAGTCCAGCAGGCTAACCACTTGGCCACGCTGACTCAGTTTACAACAACGATACATGACTATAGTTGACAATGTTAAATCATATCATGAAGCAAAGAGGCGGGGTGGCCTAGTGGTTAGGCTGCTGGACTGGAAATCCAGAGGTCTCAGGTTCCAGTCCCACTCTGACCACTTGGATTAGTTTCATGGAAGCCCCATTTTCAAATCCAAGGCCATGCTTTCTAAATAGCCAACTGGTTTGCCTCCCACCAGTTGGGATTTTTAACAAATGTTATGTTCAGTTTGTTCATTTATTATAATTCCCAATCACTGATTTATAGTGTTGCCAATTAGCATAATAGTGCTAAATACTTCGACACTTTAAATAAAGTCATGTATTTTTTATTTTATTTTTACCATGAACTTACAGTACCTTGTTGATAGAAAGTTGCCAATCCCTGCCAGCTTCCTCAAATTAACAAACTCATTCTGAATCCCTTTCCTTGTCAACTTCATCATGTGCTCCATAAATTCCATCACAGTGAAAGTACCTTCACTCAGTCCCATATCCTGGGCACACGTCAAAGACGCATCCTTGATCAAATCTTTGTTACCATTTCTCACGTTTCCAACAGGGTCCTTCAATGCTCCGTTCCAGCTAGAGTTTTCTGCCCTTGTTTCAGAATATGACAACAAGCAGTTGTTTAACCATGCCAGGTGATCGACTTTCAGAGTCCCGCCCAGGCTTTCAGGAATTGAAGTCTCCGGAAACCTCTGTGGAAGTATTTCCTTCGGAACTATCTCAATTCTCTCCCTGAGTTTTTCTTGGAGAAAGTTTGAGAAGAATGTTAGCACAGCTTTGAACCAAAGTGGCGGAGAAATGATGAAGACATTCTTGAGCCTTGCAGGATAGCCACCCTTGGAAATAAGATAAACAAAACAGTGTCATTTACAAGAAACTGTTCACATTCAGACAATAATATTATTCATTAATTAAAAATGATGTTAACAGGGCTAATAAGACTTAACTTTTTAGCTCCCTTTAAGCTCAGTGGCTAGTAACAGGTCTGGTTTCACTAGCCAAAAGTTTTTTCTCTAGCCGCAGTTTCACTATTTCATTTTACGAAAAAGGGGAGGGAGGGAGAGAGCTCAGACATTTTTTTATTACACGTGTAATAATTATTAAGAAAAAACCCTCCCACACTTGTAAAAGTGTTTTCACTGTTTACGGATTGCATTTAATTTGCGATTTATGCCCAATCTACAGTGTATGATGCTATATAAGTCATTTTCCTACTTTATCTACTGGTCAACCAAACCATGTTCCCTGGTGACCAGTAGATTGTGTGATGATGTCACAAGGGATGCTAAGAGCATGTGTCCCTGAAGAGCTGGTTGTGACTGATATAGGAGTCAATGGGTTAACAACTTAATTAACACTTTTCCTAATAGGCCACAATGGCTGCTGACAAGGGTTTCTACAGCATTTACTACGTTTTATGAACAATATTTAGTCACCTTCAGCAGACTCAAGACTTTGCGAGCAAGGTTGTAATCAAAATTATGATACCCTGATCCTGACATGTCATACAGCAGAACCAAGCCATTCTTTTGAGTATCATAGCTGAAAAAAATAAAAGCAACAACAACAAACAACAAGAGAGTTAAAATGCTGGGCAGTGAAACAAAAATTAATGCCAATCCAATATGTCAGGGTTATGGTTTAAATTTGTTTTTGGTTGAAAAGTGTTCAAGCCATGTTTAATCAATTTTATTTTCATGTCTCTTATTCAATAACATAATCAGTAAAACTTGAATTGATTTGAAAACTTTCTTTTATGCCATATTTCTTATTTATTTTTAATTAGCACTTCAACATTTTAAGAACATACAATTCATGTGCAGTGTACCCTAAAGTGCACACAACAGCATACAGACTATAAACAGTTACATGTACATGTACCATGTATGTATATGTGTACCCAGATTAGGCAAAACAATGTTTTTTGTTTTTCTTTCATTATTTTTTTGTAGGTTGGATCAATAATAGGATTGTCCAATGTCTTTGAACTAAGTCTGACGCAAGCAGGAAATGGAGAGTGAGACAGGCAGAGATCACATTACAGCAATGGGGGATTCCTATTGGTTGGAATGTGACAATTATCTGTCATCAAATTTTCTTTGCAGCCTCTTCAAAGACATTTAATGCAGTGTCAATTTTAAAACTTAAATACAATGCACAATGCTTCTTAGCAGAAAATACAGTATGTTTGCACTGATCTACTAGTGGGGTTGAGCAAAAACCTGATTTTACCAGAACTGTAACCTCATACAATACTAAAAGTTTATGCAATTGAACATGCCACAATGATGAATAGCAGTGGAACACCTGGTCAGAATGAATGTTTTGTCTGGAAAGCAGACAGCTGTTTCTTGCCCTTGGGGGGTGAAGTCGCACAGCAAACCTCTAATGCTTCTTGTAGGCGGCGAATTTAGGTCAATTCGCTTGATATAGATGGCGAATTTCGCAGCTTGCCTGCTCTTATAGAAACCCCATCAATTTTTAGAGAAATAAATGAAAATGATGTACCTTTTTAAACATTCATCCAGCTGGAATGCTATGCCTTGGATGACAGTCTTGTGACTTGTTACAGCAGGAAAGTGGTCTCTGGCTGTAAACATTGCCATGGCTGCACCACCTGGGTCACGTGCATTCTATAATTAGACCAACATGTTGCTTTAGGCAAACAGAAGTACAACTAATCCCAATAATAAGTATCAACCAGGGAAGAATGACGATTGTTGCCAGGGAAGGAGTGAGCTATTAGTATTCACATCATAATAATATTTAATATTTATGTACTGGACGTTCCAGAGACTGGGTCGTAGGCTGGGGGAGGCGGATTCCATAAAGAAAGATAATTTGTTCACCCACAGAACACCAAAGAGCTCTCCAGTCCTCAGAAGAGAGAAACTTGATTCAAAGGTGTCCGCGTGTTCAAGGTTAAATTGGAATTTGGAAGTGTTGATTTTTGTAGGGGAAGGAAAACTGGAGAACCTGGAGAAAAACACTGGGATTCTAAAGCTACTCCCAGCTTGGGTGTGCCAACCATGCAATAGCCCACTTTGAAAAAGAGTGATGGCCTGGGTCGAGAGTAGCTGCCCAAGCGATTGTGGGAAGGTTTGGGGGGACGTTGGCTATTGTCTTCGCATTTTTGCGTCCCCCCAAACAATCCCACAATCACTTGGGCAGTTACTCTCAACCCAGGCCATCACTCATTTTCAAAGTGGGCTATAACTAATTGAAGGGCTGGATGCATAACCGCCTTATGTTGAATGTTGGGCTGTTTTTTTTTTTTTTTCGGATTTGTCTCAATTTTTGCTTGTGGGCTTCGTTTTAGTCAAAAAAAAATTGCCCTGCATTTTTTTTGGTTGGTTTGCTCTTGGTTTTCGAGAAAAAACGTATGCAAAAAACTCACTTTTCCTAGCGGCATCTTTTGGAGGTCTTTGTTGAACGAGAAACAAAAGAAACCTTTTGTTTCCATGAACTACATATTATATGTTTTTTCAATCTACATGTAAATTCATAAATAGGGCATGACCTTCTGACTTGACACTGTCATAAACAGGTCTACATGTGATGTTGAACAGAAGTTTTAGTGAGATTCTCAGAGTGAAAAGTGCAAATTTGACTTGTCTATAATTATTTATAATAAATATTTGAAATTTTGCATTCAATGCAGAAAAACACACTCCTAATTGCATTTGGAGTCGAGATTGTATGGGACAATCAACAAATGAATGGATCTTGGGACGTGTATCTGGCATCCCCCGCAGATTTTGCAGGGACGGATGACATCATCACCAACTTGGCAAAGGAGAGAGAGCCTGGGATCACGATCATTAAATGCAAGTTACCTGATCTTTGATTATTACTAGTAAATAAATGTAATATTATATGATAAACAATTTAACAAGCATGTAGCACTGCAAGGAGCATGGTGTTTGATTGATTTTTTGTCCAACTGGATTCATCTTGATGACTAAGGCGTTGGTGTTGTCAACATTCTTTTTACATGTATTTTTAGTTCTTAATTCATGCATACTATTTGCTACATTTAAATTTCTTTACATTTCACTTTCCACACATCATTTTTATATCTGTCAAAGGTGGCAAAAAGGCTACCAAAAGCTCATAATCTTTTATAAATCATTTTAACCAGAGATCGCTATGTTCTTCTATCTTCGTAACAAATGAATGTACATGCCACTCACCAGAACTGTGAACTTTCCTCCAAGTAATTCAGATCTCAGAGGCTCATCATAAGGAGCCATTTCTTGTAAATAATACAACTGGCGTTCATACTAAAAGAAAAAAATCATCAACACAAAAGTCATGAGAATTAAGTTCACAAAATAATAACATTACTAAGAAAATGAAATTGTTTTTTATTAGCTCAACCCTGTGTGATCATCACTTTCATGAAAGTGACCAACTCTCAAGAGGTCACGGTGGCTACCTTTTCAAAACAAAAAATTAAAAAAGTTTTCATCTATAGCTATAAAATTAATGTAGCTAAACAATTTCATGAGTAACCATGGCCACTTTTAACGCCGGTGAATCATTAATTTAACCTCCAACAGTCAACAAGTCGATACAAGATCTAGATTCACTAAAAGAGCAATGACAAATTATTGTATTTATATAAAGTAACAGCTGGGAAACAACCCCGTTGTGATCACATGTACGTCAATCAGCAGCATCCTCATTGGGACCACTCAAAGCCCCCTTAGGGATTTTTCCAAAATAATAGTAAGAGATTTAGAATAATATTATGTTTACAGGAAACGGCAAAGGGCAGAAATGACCACAAGACTTCAAGTGATTTCTGTTTGCCAGAACAGCTGGTCAACTGGTAAATTGAATGCATCATTTTGAAGGGATGGTGTTGAAAAATCTTGAAATCACTCTGAAAATGGTATATGCTAGTTTGAAGAAATTTGAGGAACTAGCAAAAACTTTATCCTTCAAATTGGTACATTCCTTTCAAGAACTGACTGGTCTTGCCTGCCAGTTCTGAAAAATGGAAAGCACCCTTACTACAGTAACTACTAAGCATTACAATAGGAAGTAACTTTTTAACAACTACAGTTACTGTAATTGACTGGAATACAGGTAATGAGCATATTTAAACAAAATAAGAAATGTCACTTTCTGTACATTTGGTTAGTACACTGTATATCCAAGGAAAACCAGATGGCTTATCTCTTGCTGTTAGAGAGCATTCTATCAAATCCTTTGGATATTAATTTTTCAACTGTTTAACTTACCAAGTTATCAGCCATATATATATATATATTTTTTATGTTTCAACACAGCGTTGATCCTCTTTTTTTGTTTCCTGTTTATATGGGTGAATTTTTTAAATCTGTATACCCTATTGCCATCCAAGAGATTGTTTAAGAACAGAAGCCAGAGCTGCCCAAACTGATTCACTGTTCGGGTATCACAGTGGTTTGAAGAATTTAAAAAAAATGCAGGAAGTGATTTAGAACATTGGATATTGGTTTGGCCGGGCCAAAATGGGAGGTAAATAAGTAACCATGGATGCATATATCACAACTTACTTTAAAAAAAAGCCAAAATAACAAGGAAATGGGTGTAACTACTAGAGCCATCTGGTCACCATATATGGTGCTTGTAATGTATTCCTTTTCTTTTAGTGCCAATATCTGGGGTTTTTTTTTATTTTTAAGAAATTGCCAGAAATCACAGAATGATATTGTAAGCCCAGCTGCTTAACACAGTACGTATTTACAATATAATTATGAAGAATCAATTTAGTATCAGTTTGGATCATTACTTTCTGATGATCCAATATCAGAAAAGGCGATTATTGAAAGCTTAAAAACACTGATAAGGCTAAAAATGAAAGTTTCGAATGTGCCAGGATTAGCACCCTCGGAATTAAGCTTTCTGTGAAAAATAATACGTAACTGTACATGAACATGTGAGCGTACTGATCAGTGATGCGTAATTTGCCCTTTTCACGAGTTAAATCGTTAAATTCGTTTCCATAGCTGCGATTCATTATAACAATTTGCAGCACCCGTAAACTACAAATTACACCTCTGTTACAGCCAATTATAGCTACCCCAAGGCTACGGACACGAATAACAGGCAACTTTAGCATTAACCATTATTATAACGTACGTCAAAAGCTAGAATCGCGCGATATTTATCGAAACGTTTTCGTTATCTTGTACCTCAAAACAAAAACCTAGATAAAAGGAATATATGAGTTGGATTCTTGCTAGAATATCTCACTCACCTGGTACTGCTTGTACAAATTTATCGCTCGTTCAGCATTAAATTTTCTGGCCATAAGAAACATCAAAGCGGTTGACGTACCGACAGGACTCAAACCATTTTCGGAGCGATCTCTGTTGACTTCTTGCAGGAACACTGCGATCGCCTGTGAGAGACGACGAGAAAAAAAACAGGTCATTTTTGTCAGCATGAAAATTTTAGAAAGGATTAAAGCGTATTGGACTGCCTAACTTGCCTCTTGTTCTTGGTCTGATCGCACGATCACTCCGGTTTCCGCCATCTTTCCTGATGTGTTCTGACGAGCAACACCGCTGGTTAAAATCCGTGTTAATTGGGATGTTGTCGGTACGAGTGACGTCATACTGGCTAAATGAGGGCGTTTTTAAAACTGCTTTACCGCGTTTTTTTTAAACCAGTTTTTTTTCCTTCAAATCGAATTAACGACTTGCCAAAACATTTTTCAAAAACATTGAAAAACGCACATTAAAGCGGCACCTAATCAAGCGGTCACTCAAGCTTAAAGGGGAATTTGATGTCATTTCAAAGCCCAAAAATGTTTGGCTGTCAATAGAAACAACAACAACAACAACAAAAATTTGTCTACTTTTGCTATATATTATTATCCCAGTGCAATAAAACTGTCGATTAGTGCCGCTGGCCAGAGACAGAGAAGGTCGGAATGGATTGAAACTTGAAACTAAAATGTTAGGCTAACGTTTTTCAAGTTTTCGCATTTTTGTTTCCAAAACGTGCAAGAACAGATCACGAGTTGTTCCTTTCAAGAATTGAGTTGATTTCTTTCCCCTCATGTGTTGTTCTAGAATTATTTTGTAGCTATGTGAAGGTCTTATTTCACCAAATAAACTGAAACTTGTCAAACGGTATCGAAAATTACTTCCCAAAATTACTGTAATTTTGACCCCCCAACAAGCTGTGTCTATTGTGTTGACCTATTTTAAAAGGTCACTTTGTAAAAGGAAACCTAGCCTCTTCCAGGCGTTCATTTAGTTGGGGTGCAGCGCGAAAATATAAAGAAAAAGCGCGCGAGGGGAAGCTTCCCCTTTTTTTCGCCGTTTTTCGCGCTGCGCCCCAACTAACTGAACGCCTGGAAGAGGCTAAAGGAAACCCCTCAATTGACTCAAATGTAGTAACGAATAGTGGGCCTGGCAATCGAATTTCTTACAACCTACAATATACCCTGCGTGTAGAGGCCCTTCGATCTTATCTCCCTAGATAAGAAGATCGAAGAGCGCGAGACGTGGGAAGCGCGCGCGAGCGCCCTTGCTCTGCGCAATATCTCCTCGTTTTTACCGTTAATTTGTATAAGTTTGTTCTTTTCTCCCGCGCATAGTCTCTGAGGAAAATAGGACGACTACTCGCATTTACTAGCGATTAGCAGACACATGCTTAAGGTCCGCGCTCATAGACTTCTCGATATCCTGGAATTAAAAGCCTGATACTCTTAGGCTAGTGTCATCTGCAAAGCGTCTTGCAGTACAAGGCTTCAAACAGTAAGGCAAATTGTTAATTTGTAAAAGGAAAAGTAGGGGACCTAGGATTGTGCCTTGTGGTACTCCACAAGATATATCCATATTCCACAAGCGCGCGTTGAATGTTAGATGATAGATAGCCAACGCTGAGCCAACGTGGCGCGCAGCGCCGAGTTGGCTATAATCATCTCGTATCCAACAAGCATGAGTGGGATAATTGTTGTTATTAAAAATTACCGCGAAATTAAACATATACTACAGCTGTAAATCTTGCTGATTTAGTGACGAGTACTCTTGCCATATTTGCGGGGGCATGGTCAGTAATGGCTCATATACCATGGCCACTAAACCAATCAAAACTCAGGAACTGCGTTATCCAATGTCTGCGTACCGAGAAATGTGAAGGTTTTCAGTAGAAAATACTCAATTTCACTTTGGAGCGTGCCATTGGTGACAGAAAATCAGGAAATGTTAACTTATCAGATTAAGAGTTGACATTTGCATTTACGTTTTTTCAGTGACAGTACAATAGAATTTTACGTCCGCCAGTCAGGAAAAAAAATATTGGTTTAAATTCCACTCCCGGTTTTCTTACAAATGTGAAGTGTCAACAGAGCCGACATTTTCATGACCAACAGAACTGAGAGAACATGTCCTGAGATGTAATTGCATGAACACCAAAAATGTCTACTGACTATGTTCGTCACAGCTTATCTCAACTCTTTGATCTTCCTACAGTAAAGAATCGGGTTTGAAGATTTTTATCATTTTTACAACAAGAAACTGAAAAAGGGTGTTTACTCATGAACTTGAAGTAAACAATTTTATCTGGAAGTAGGTATGTTCAATGCAAATTGAGTAGAAATAATGTATATTTGTCGTTAAGGTTCAGGCCAAATTTGAAATTGAATAAACTTTCCGGCAAGCAGCTGGTATGAGGCGATGCAATTTTCCCATCTCTCTAGGACACCATTCATTCATTGATTTAATAATTTATCGAGTCTTTGTTCATCGGATTTGTGTTTGCTGTTTCAGTATTCAATGCTAAGGAAGAATAATCCCGGCTAGACTTGCAGTAATCCAAGCCAGTCTTAACAACAGCACTACAAATTAAAAATCATTAATTTTGCCACGCTTACAATTGTGGCTAAAACGTATTCAGAAAAAATGAAAACTAAACGAGCTGGGTGATTGATGTAATTTTGACAATTTAAGCGAATTGTAAAGAAAACAGAAAACAGTTCTAAATCGTTGGTTTGGATTCATGTGAGGTCAAAAGGAATTGTTCACTTATTCTTTTCAACAGCACTTGCTGAAAGGTGGTGAACTGATGAAGGAATGAATCAGAGAGGGGCATGAAAAACCAGTACAACTAAGAAAATTGAATATATTGAAGCATTGGAATAAATGTGATGGTATACTTTAAGCCACGTAAATACACGAGAATGATGTGTTATTCAGACAGAGACTGGTATACGCGGAAAAAGAAATTCAAGTTCTCCTAACAGGATTCATCGGTTCATGGGTTCGACTCCTGTTGGGAAGAACTCGGATTTCTATGAGAATAATGCAAAATAATTCTGGCTTTTGATTCTAACGCAAAACTACTCAGTTTACGTGTACTAAAAAAAAAGGAAAAAGCGAGCGGCAAATGAAGGATGAACAAGGTCACGTGGTCATTGCTGTCGTTTGCCGCTTGCCGTGGCGTAACTTTAAATCTCTCTACTGTCTTTTACGAATGTCTCCTGGGCCTGTTTAGATAGAATTGTTGGCTCATGACCTGGCGGTGCTTTGACCTTCTCCCGCGCTGTTTCAAGCAGCCAACAAAATAATAACGTTTACAAATGGCCTCTGTTTATTGTTTGTTTGTTTGTTTGTTTGTATGTTAAAATATTGACTTAAATAGCAATACTTGTCTTACTTGGATTGTCTTAAGTAGCCAATGAAAATAACCATTTCTGATTAACTCTTTGAAACGGGAGCGGGGGGCAATAAATTTTTAATCGACCATTTTGCACTCTTCGCGTATTTGAAGCTGAATAAGTACAGCTTAACATCACTGCTAAACTTGCTCTTCAAAGTTCTCTCTGAAAAGTGTGAAAAGAAAAGATGAGAAAGAGTAGAAGTGACTGCAAATTTTCCAGGTACTTAGTTTCTCTCTCATTTCTTCGCTCCATTTTTTTTTTCATTTCATTTCTACAACAGGTGTAAAACATTCTATAATTGCCCAGGATAGAGAAATCGGTTTAACAAGGGATTTGCGAGGTGTTTACAATATGAAATGGTTCCAGTTGAAATTAATGGGCTAACGGTGTTTTACGTTCAAACAGGAATTGGCATTCTCGCAACGTTGTTGGGATGAAAGTTCGTTCTATGAGAAAGTCAAACAATTTTAGCTCCTCTTAATAATGGAGGACTGATTGCATCATAATTCTAATATTGCGAATGGTTGATAAAAATTATACGACTTAATCCCCACGATAAGTCAGGAGATAAGTTAGGAGAATTTTTTTCTTTGATGTTTGGGGCAAAAGGATTAAACTTAAAGTGGTAGCGCTAGGTTCCCTACCGCAGCGTGAAACAATGATCCGATGAAATTATGATTTGACTTAATTGATGGACTTGACTCCCTTGCAAAATGTTAAGCAGTCAATGAACTGAACAATGATTGTTATGAATATCCTCTGTTAACGTTTAAATCAATATTGACTTGATTCTTACTGCTCCAGTACCTTCCATTTCTTTAAACAGCCAATAAACGGATGTTTTGTGTTACTCAGTTTTTAATTCAAAGGAAGGCGGTGGCAATAAATTTTTAATTGGTCATTTTGCTCACCTTTTCGATCATTTTGATATAACACCACACTTAACGACTCAGTTCAAAGCTCTCACAAAAAACGTCTCTGAAGAGATGCATTCAGAGTTCTCACCGGGAAGGTACCTGTTTAAAGCAATTTCTTATTATGTAGGCGTTTTTCATATTAATTTGAAAGTGGTAGAATATCTCTAGTTTATTTCAGAATGGGTTTGCGGGAGTTATAGGTTTGACATCTTCTAACACGCCACTGTTTAGGCGTTTTCATTTAATCAGCAGTCTGGAATCGTGAGTCATTGCGCTGCAAAAAAGAACCTTCGTATAAGTATGCACCAGACATAAAGAATGTTGAGAAATTCTGTCTCGTCTTATTTCAGTTCGTAAACCGAGTACAACTTGCATTGTAATCCTTACGTTATAAAAGGATATAGCGGAGTAAACAACAACACAATCTAGGATCTCTGAAAATGGGGCAGCTTTTCTGTATATTACCCTGTTAAGATTGGAGGCCAAACGAAAACGGAGGGAGAAAGACGTTGATAGTGGGCAAGAACGATATCTTCGCGCCCTCGCTTAGCCCGTAACGTTTTCAACACAACAACAACAACAACAACACTTTACAACACTTTGTTAAAAAATAGACAGTACTAGATTCAACGAAATGCAAACTTTCGCTCTTGGTGAACTCCCAACTGGACGAGATGCACTGGCAAACGCTCTCAATAGATTTCAATTATTTTCGCCTATCGGGCTCGTTTGAATCGAACCTTCACTTACGGGGCTTCACTTAAAATTGGAGTAACGTTACCCTACACTAGAATTAGAATAGCATATTCGGAAATACCCGAATTGAATGAAGCAAGATGCCGTTAATCGCATGTTTTCAGTATTTTAAACAAGTAATGCATATCTATACTACTTATTATTGTCAATAAACATAATTAAGAATTTCAAATCATTTCTCATCTTTTCAAGGATGATTTTAGCAACTACGGCTATTTTTGTCCAAACCCTGCTCCTCTTCTTGGTCCACCCCACGGCAGTCTTTGCAGATCAGCCTCGCAATGGTGGATGTCGCGACAACAGAGAGGAATTTGGTTTTGCTTTAGTTGGGCATGACTACAAAACAGTACACGTTGACAACTTTGGCCGCTGCTTCTTCGAATGCAGTTCAGGAGAAAAATGCCAAAGTGTGACGTTTCTGTGGAACACTAAGGAATGTAAAATGAACAAAGAGACAAAGAAGTCCAGGCCTGAAAGTTTTGAAGAGAATCCCGCTGCTACGTACATGGACAACAATTTTCGAGGTATTTTAAGTAATTAAAGGTCTTTGCAATAAATAATTGCAAGTTTGCCGGACAGTAAGCAGAACTCACGATGAACTACAAATCACGAAAGGAACAGGCTAATTTAATTCACTGTCAGAGCCAAAGTTTTGATGTAGATCGGGTACGGAATCCTTAAATACAACTATGTTAATGAACGAGAGACGATAAGCGCAGATGCTCTTTATTTTGTGAAATATAATTCGGGTGTTTTAGCAGACTATCAGTGGACCTAGAATTTCTCAAAGTCCGTTTTCGTGGAATCCATTGACTTCGCTCCTTGCTCAATTTCGACGCCACAGTATAAAAAACCTATTTGAGGCGAGTCTACTGTAGACTCAGGCATTTGAGAATCCCTGCTCATATTATCTCCTGCATCTGCCTTTGCAGTAATAGGAAACGAGATAAACTGCTCTGTTACACTAAGGATATCGTGATACTTGCTCTCATTTTGTAGAAATTGTTTAATTTTTCCACCGAGTGGAGCTAAGTAATGGATGTTTACATTCGCTGTCGCTTCTATAGTTAATGTAAAAGGAGAGCTACATACTAAGATCTAAGACGGTAAAATGAAGTGCGCATCTATTCAATCCTACTTTCTTACTTCCATGACGGTTTCTTGCAGCAAAGAAAGGCTCAAAAGCCTTAGTCCCGGGCTCTTCGTGCAAAGACATTTTGATCAGCGGTGACGCTCAGGGGGATGGTGAGTACTGGATTGACCCAACAGCCTCAGGGGACCCCTTCACAGTGTTCTGTGACATGATCACTGATGGAGGTAGGAGACAAAGACTTCAACTTTTCTTTGGAAAATATTTCGAGGAAGAAAAATTTACATTTTCTTATGTTTGGTGCTTTTTTTAAGGCAATACCACGACGAAACCTCGATTTGGGTGGCTCTTTCGAGTCCAACTGAAATTCCATGCAGATCGGAAGAGGAGCGCGGGCTCTTTTTTCCCTGATCAACGGCTTGTAATATAATCGAGCCTTCATGCAGCGAAAATAATATTATCTTTTTCCATTCCTCGCCTGAATGCACTTCCTGTTGCCGTTCTGCTTGAGCCTATAACACACCTTTTTGTAATAAAACTTCAGTTTGTACTAAGATGTCTTGAATGTAGCTCCCCTGTATGAACTGCATGGAAATTAATTGAAGATGTTTCTTGAGCAAGCCTGTGGCATTAATCAGCTAGCATTCAACCCACGCTAGACATCATTCTGGGATGATTAAAGTTTGTGTGCATGTGTAGCTGCGTTGGAGGAAAGGGGTTGCTTGGGACAGGTGTGGGAGGAAAAGTATAAAATAAAAAAAAAATGAAAAGGGACGTTAACAATAATCCTGCATGAACAGCACGATGCTCCAGCACAAGGAAAATACCTCCACATTTCCTGAAATCCACACGAAAAGCTTTAAAACAATCCAAAAACTGTAGTATAAAAAGCTACTTGCATGAAACGGTTACAAATCACCTTTTAGTCAATAATTAAATTTTTTCCTTGATAATTGTATTTCTATTTCAGGCGGTTGGCTTCTCATCACTCGCGTTCTGCAAACTGCAAATTCTGTAGTGGATGAAACCATGTCCAATTCTTACAAAACCGTCCTTCCTAAGTACAATTCCGACAGACACTACCTGCTGCGAGATGGATTTAACCAGTTGAAACAGGACATGGGCTTCACTCAGATCCGCTTTTACTGTTTTAAGAAAACTACAGGTCGAGTGTTTCACATCATGACCAACAACAATACAAAAGGAGCAAACGTGGTGAAGTATTTTACCAGTTCTGACACCATGCCTGTTGCTTGCAATTCCTTCACCCGTCTTCCAGATGACAAGTCATTACTGGCTCAGAATTGCGATAAATGGGGGTACCCGACTAAAGACCGATGGGGACATCAGTCGCACGTCAACGATAAGCGCCTATTTACAAGACCATTAGCATGGGCGTCGGTTCGTTTTTATCGCCTTACAGGCAACGTCCCTCAATGTGACGACACTTCATCCAATCCCATGTCCGTGGGCGATATTTGGCAAATTTTTGTGCGATAACGATAAGTGATGTTGCTTTCTTGGGCATGCCTGTTGCATGCATTATCAGTTCAGTTGCATACTGCTAAGCCGATTTTACCAGCAGCGATTCGCGATGACCATTCTTAGCACAAAACAGCGTAGTTTTGTTTCGCAAAGATACCTTTAGCGGAAAGTTGATGCTGTACAACATGAACAAGCAGACGATTGTCTGCGCAATTTTTGCACCCCCAGCACGCTACGAGTTTAACGTCATGGCCGGAGTGGAAATGGCGCTGAAAATAGTCTGCTCGTCCATGTTGCAAGGCATCAACTTTCCACACAACATTGATGCGGTGAAAATCCTTGCTATCAAATTTTGCGTGTGATAGTAACACATTGATGACGTGGTGAAACATGGTTTGTAACTGTAGCTGGATTCATAAAGCCATCTGTCTTGTTGGAAGAACTCGGTTTTCTTCTTTCCGAGTATGCCTGTGTGATTGATTGGATAACACATATCATTCTCATGTATTTACCAGGCTTAAAAGATACCATCACATTTAATTATTTATTTCATAGCGCACATGTCAGACATCAATATTCATATCCTAGCAGTATGCAGGATGTTTATTAGAGAAACCTAGTTGAATGGCCTAGCGCCAACGAGTCTCCTATAGCTCAGTCAGTGATATAGCTAGAGCAACCGAGCTAGTAATCGGAAGGTCGTAGGTTTGACGCCTGTTGGGGGAACTCGATTTTTTTATTTTCCGAGTATAGCTGTGCCATAGTGAGTAACACATCATCCTCAAGAATAAAACATGTAGCTAGCATTGTTTCGGTACTGAAACTGTTATTTAGAAACATTTCCAAGGAACGACCTGAGCTTACAAAACATTCAACGAATCCGCAGGTTCCACGACCTTGTCCTGGCACGTAGCCTGGTGACACTGACTTCCATTTTGGAATAATTTGTAAGAAATTATATTTAATAGGTCAAGTCAGCATTTAGGGCTATGCACTGTCCTGCTACTTTGCTAAACTTTTGGTAAGTTAACGTTATGTATAGAAAAGCTTCACTGTTCATATGATGTCACGGTACCACGTCATGCACCTTAATATATTGACTGAGTCGAAGAACATGCAATCGTTTCCGCAGGGTAGCCTTTTTTTGGGAAATAAGGATACGGTATAGCTTTGAATTCACTCAAGTGTTAATTAGTTGGAACATTTTTGTTTCGTCTATCTAGACCGGGCCTTTTTCCGTCTTTTAGTGGGGAGGCGGGGAGGGCGGGGGGGGGGGGGGTGTTTGGGAAAGGATTTCCGCTGGACACACTCAGTTGTGGTGTAAACAATTTCTTGAGCTGAATTATCGTCGAACTATGTTAGTAAAACTGGCAGAACCTCCAGTGGCTCTAACATATGTACATGTATACCTTTCATGCGAACTGTTTAGTCTGTAAATTGGTAATAAAATTATCACCTCGCTTCACCACTGAGCCGCGTGATATTTCCAGTTCTTTGATAGATCTGGATTTCCACTCCTTTATAGCATTCAAAGACGTAACCTAACCGTAATAATGTGGAAACTGGAGAGAAATGTGTTACTTGTGGACAAGAGATGCTATCGATTGGAAACACGAATGAAAACACGTAATTTTGAAACGCGTATTTTTCAAACTTTCGTTCTCCATTAGCACAACCCTCCGCGCCCCTCCTACTAGAAAACAAAAAAAAAAAACACAAACAAACAACAAACAAAAAAGGAAAAGGAAGAAAATTAAAGAAAGCTAAGCAAGTGGAACCTATTTCCTAACTTGACAAAATTATCGAGGCAAGGTGTTGAACTGGTTGTTTGGTATGGAGGGCAAACAACCAAACTCCCTTAACAAATAGGCGCGTTTGATAATTAACAATGAGACTGCTCTCTCGATGTCTATCAGTTTTTCTCCTGGCAGAATGTGCTCTGAAGCTATTATTTTCAATGAAGCAATTAGAGGAGTTTTGTGCAATTCATAGCAAGGCCATTATTATCACACAGTAAGTCGAATTTGCAATTGTTGTTCTAGTTTCAAAGTTTCTTGCGACATATACATATAAATGGGAAAGGGTTTAATTACCCTCATACCTTGAAGCAAATTTCTTTTCATATATTGGTATGTAAAATTATGTACATAATTACAATGGTGAAAATTTGTCGGTCAAGCCAAGTTCCGAAGGAAATAAACGTTTAAGCAGGTGAAATTCGGCGATACAATTTTTTTTGTCATTCGGACTTGTTTAAAATTGATTTTGTAATTAATCGCGCGATTTTTCATTTAACTGGTTAAGTTTGTGTCTGTTCTTTTAATAGCAAATACTAAGAAGGAATATCATCATTGAAATATTACCTACCTGCCGAAAGATATGAAATGGAGAAACGAGGGGGCGTACTAAGATGTCAATACAATCGAGAGAGGGAATCATTTCCAAGCTATTAAATATTAACAATTACCTACTGCAACAGCTGCATGTTGTAACTTACAGTACTTTGACTCCATCCCGCTGTTCTAAGCAGACTATGAAATATTTAAAACTTTATGACCGGTCTCGAGGAAAACAGGTTTGCTCCCAAGAAATTAAGTGTTTCTTTAGACCTCGTCTCGAGACACACTGATGTCCAGAGGAGCCGTCATTGAGTAATTTTTTTCATAGCCATTAACAGACAAACAAAACTTTGAAAAACGCACTGAATCACACGACAACATTACGCCACTCCTCGCTCAAGCGCTGTTTACTTGCAAAAGCGGTCTCTCTTAATTGTCCTACATCATTGTTTTCGCAATCTTACAAGTTTGGTGGCAAATAGTTTAATCGTAAGATGAAACGTGACTATGAACGTGCAAATGAATGCGTGGAGTTCCGCCATGTGACAATCTGTCTTACGAGTGGCCTCTGTTTAAATACAGATATTGACTTAAATAGCGATGCTTGCCTTTCGTTCTGTTGTAAGCAGCCAATAAAAATGACGATGATTCTGATTAACTCTTCAATTCCATAGGACCAGGAAGTAGGATGGAGAAAACAAAAGAATCAATAATTTACTTTCAGTATGAGTTCTGTCACAGTTAAGGTTGCACTTCAAAGATCATTCTCCAATGATACCTGAGGAAATACACGGGAAAGGCAACTGCAAAGTCCTCTAGTAAGTTAAAACATAGCGGTTTGTCTTCCTTTATGATGTGTTTTTCATCTCATTTCAGTTCTTTTCTACACTAATTTCTTTTAGTGAATCATTGATTGAACAGGGTTTTCACGAAGTTTTTATAAACGTTTACAAAAGCAAGGGTTACATCTTCACCGTAACAAACGGATAACGCGTAAAGAGCGAAAATAAAGATAAATCCAGGACCGAGGTTCACAAAATCCAGCCTTTTTTTTCTGTACAAGATCCGGCTGTTAAGGTTACCCTATACCTTCAGAGGTGTCTCGCGTCCAAGCGATGTAGCGCGTCCAATTTAAACTGTAGATACCTAAACCCCTTTATCAAATTAAAGCTTATAGAGCTGGCTATCAAACTTTACCAAGAATTTTGAAATAAAATGAATTGTCGAATTTTTCACGACCTCTAAATGCGAGTGTCCGAATCACTTTTTTAAAGTTACAAGTCAAAGTGAATTTTGTTTTTCGCTAATTTAATTTGCTCCTCAGTTTCCGGACCCAAAGCGCTAACAAAACGTGTCTGCGTTTTCCCATATTCAATCGCAGTGAAAAGTTATAAAATATTTTCGAAATAGGATGAAAAAAATGTGGAGTGATTGTACAGAAATCGCTCTCGGAGAAAAAATACGAAAAAAATTCGAAAGAAAACATTCGCAGACACTTTTTTGTTGTTTGTATGTTAAACTAGCTACTGTTCAAAATTGAGTTTTAGCTCTTTGATGTGGCTCCTCGAAGTGAATAATATTGATTCGAGAAAACAGCGCTAAAAATTCGGCAATTCATATTTTATTTCAAAATTCTTAGTTTAGTTTGATAGCCAGCTCTATAAGCTTTAATTTGATATAATGGTGTAGGTATCTACAGTTAAAATCGGACGTGCTACATCGCATGGACGCGAGACACCTTTGAAGCCAACTTTTAAGGTATAAGGTAACCTTAATGTGGAGATACTGAAGGCCAAAACAAACACGAGTCTACGACAGCTGACAACTAAAAATTTTTCTCTTGCTCAGTGTGACACTCACAAATGATCTGCAGAAAATTAATTCTGCTCAAATTTTTATTGGAATCGATTAAATAGAAGAAAGACCCTCGCAGTTATTTAAGTAAGCAGTTGCGAAAAAAAAAAACAGCCTGAAAAAATTGTCAATAACTGCGAGGACCTTTCTTCTATTAATAGTCTGTCACCCGCTGTTCAAAAATAAGTTTCATATACATTCATATCCATTTATTCATCCTCCACGGGTATATTACAGCTCCCAGTTGGCTTGAAAGCTCACTGTTGATAAAGAACTGGGTCATAGGTTCTAATTCCGTTCAAGCCTGAATATTTCAGTTTCAGGCTTTCTCTTCGCAACTGCCTAACTTGCGTAAATATTCTCCTATTTAATCTGTCATTTGCAGTTCAAATATATGTTTCATATATTCATATTCATATATTCATCCACGGGTATATTACCAACTCACAAAATGATCTGTTCAGCTCTCAGTTGGCTTGATAGCTCAGTTGGTAGAGCACTGCACCGGTATCGTAGAGGCTTTCTTTTCGCAAAAAACTGCGAGGATCGTTCTTCTATTTAATCTGCCACACGCAGTTCAAATATATGTTTCATATACAGTCGACTCCCGATAACTCGAACCCTCGCTAACTCGATCCTCGCGCTAACTCGAACCAATTTTCTTTTCCTTTCAGGTCATTTTCTACATAATTTTACCCTCGATAACTCGAACTCCCGATAACTCGAACCTTTTTCAATTTCCCCTGAAGGTTCGAGTTATCGGGAGTCGACTGTATTCATATTCAGTGGAAGACTTGTCATGTTGTTAATAATCTTCAGGGCTGAGTTGCTCAAAGCATGGTTAGCGCTGACCATTGGTTAAGAGGTATTAAAACCTATAGGTTGTCATGGTATTTAACTCGGGCTAGCGCTAACCATGCTTCGAGCAACTGGGCCCAGGCGTGCGTTTCTCAAAACTCCCGAGAACTTTTCGGGCCCGAAAACATTACGGGGCGCTTTTCGGGTGTTTTTCTCGGGTCCTGAGAAGTGTTTTTCAGAGCACCCGAAAGTGTCCCGAATTGTCTCCCGATATTTTTGGGGAATTTTTTCGTGTTAGAGCTGGAAAGATTATTTTAGAACACGGTTTTTTTATTACAACTTTAATTTTTTCCAGCTGAAAACTGTAACTGTATTTGTAAAATAAATTTACGTGTAAATGCTGTTCCTAAAAACAGATTTCAGCGCAGATACTACTGAGCTAACTGGTTCACAACGTGAAGACTGTTTGGTTTCTATTTTAATCTTGACCTTTAAAATTCACCGTTGTTGCATTTCGTCAATGTTTCCATATATCTGTCAAACCGTCAAGACTTGTCAAAGTTTCCATGCTATTATTGGCTACTCGTTTGAATGAACTGAAAACGTTGCTGGCAAATCCCCCAAAAATAAAAACAAGTCCAGGGATGTTTTGGTTTTGAGAAAGTTTTAGCGTCTTCGGACACCGCATTACCATGAACTCGAAATTTCGAGGTACAGGCTGATAATTATATAAGAAATAAGTTGTACTGCAAGAAAATGGCTTATCACAATTGCAGCTTAGCGTTGTCCGATGAAAGTTTTCCAGAATCAGACAAGGTGGGTATCTTTCATGTTTTTTTAGTTGTTGTTTTTGATTTTCTTTCACGAAGTTGCTGTACAACCTTTTTGACGAATACTTTTTCTACATTACCTGAGGATGAAATGATAAATTAAGAGATACCTAAGTCTAGATATAAGTCACTGAGGATAAATTTCAGTAGCCTGTGTCTTTTAAGCTCGCACTTACTTACCATGCACCATGGATGCATGCACAAACGGGGAGTGGTAATAACTGTTTGAATGAGGCCTTCAGTTGCGGTTCGTGATTAAGGCGATCGAGATGTTCTAAGTCAACACAAAACTTAGGCCAACGTTGTCCACTGTATGAAGACTTATATCTTTAGTGAAAGCTTTCTATTTTACAATAAAATAAGCTTAAGTTGAGCTTTAATAATTCTTAAAGCACAAAATCGAGCGCCATGAATCAGTTACAGTTTTCGCAATCTCGGCGAGTAAATAGGCCAATTTCAGTTTGAAAACATTTGACTACATTTGTAGGTTTTGAAGTTGAGCTTCTTCTCACCCGATTTACGTTAAAAGAGACAGAATTAATTGTCCGTTATACACTTAAAATATACAATTTAACCACACTATCAAACTCGGCAATATGCGAGCCGCTGAGGAAACTATCAAACTGTCTTTATTTGTATCTCTCAAAAATCAAGTTTTTTAAGTACGAATTTCACTTCTTTTGCCTTGTCTGTCGTCATTCTTTGAAAGTTCAACTGAAAATAACTGATTTGTAAGAGTTACCTTCGTAAATTTACTGCACAGAATCAACAAAATATTGAAGTTCATCTATACGAAGTTCCTGCGCGCACTAACGCATGTAAACCTGTGAGATTTTCAGAATTTTTTTCTTGATTTTTAAACATTTTGAGCTTGAGTCTAGCCCAGTATCTGTCAATTAACTCAAACTCTCGTTTTGGATAACTTTTTCCTTGATAATAGTAACGCAATACAACGAAAACGCATTTCGGGAGCTTACTAGCACCCGAAAATTATCGGGTAAAATCACGTGACTTTTCTCGGGCTCGAAAAGTTCGTGCGCTTTGAGAAACACCAGAAAGCGTTTTCGGGAGCTTTACGGGGAGCTGTTCGGGCCCGAGAAGTTCTCGGGAGTTTTGAGAAACGCACACCTGGTCTATAATTTAAGTTAACGTTAACCTTGAATTTGGATACCATTTTGTGTCTTCAAGGATCATTTTAACAACTATATGGCTGCGTTCTCCTACGCCCTGCTTTTCTTCTTGGTCCACCGCGCAGCAGTCTTTGCAGATCAGCCTTGCAATGGCCCATGTCGGGACAACAGAGAGGAATTTGGTTTTGCTTTAGTTGGGCATGACTACAAAACAGTGCACGCTGACAACTTTGGCCGCTGCTTCTTTGAGTGCAGTTCAGGAGAAAAATGCCAAAGTGTGACGTTTCTGTGGAACACTAAAGAATGTCAATTTAAAAAAGAAACAAAGAAGTCAAGGCCTGAAAGTTTTGAAGAGAATGCCGCTGCTACGTACATGGAGAACAATTTTCGAGGTATAAGACGCACTTTACGGTCTTTGCATAAAAATTGAAGTTTCTAATTAACACAGACGAGAAAGGTTTCAACATTTCAATGTTTTCTTCCGGAAAAGCAAAGATTACTTTGAGGCTCCTTAAACGACCTAAACCACGAAAAGAAGAGGAAACAACCCATTGTTGCGACAGAAATAGCAGAACCTTTTAAAAGAGTGCAACTTTGTCGTAAAATAACATTATTATTATACATTATTATTACCCTTAAATGTGACTATCGAAAATGAACCATAGCATCGGGCTATGGTGCTTTTTGCTATCGTCGATTATATTAAATGCAATTTTAATGTTTCCATCGAGCAGTCAGAACAAACTTAGAAATGGTACAAAGAGTTTTGTTGAAACCATAAAACAAGTATGCATCTATTCGATCTTACTTTCTTTTTCATAATTCTTCGATTCCGGTTTCTTGCAGCAAAGAAAGGCTCAAAACCTTTCGTCCCAGGCTCTTCCTGTGAAGACATTTTGATCAGCGGTGACGCTCAGGGGAATGGTGAGTACTGGATTGACCCAACAGCCTCAGGGGACCCCTTCACAGTATTCTGTGACATGACAACTGATGGAGGTAGGATGTAGTTTTTTATTTGAAAATGTTCAGTAGAGAAAGAACAAACTGCACTGTTACGGGCTCCGTGCTCAAACAAAAAACAACAACAAGCAAAATCAATCATGTGAAAGAAACGAGTTGCTATGTTTTAAGTAATATATCAAACACGAAGAAGAGTGTTTCATCAGATATCCAAACACTGAGAAGTAGGTTGAAAAAACGAGGCGCAGCCGAGTTTTTTTTTTTTAAAAGCGACTTCGAGGAGTTTGGATATCTGATGAAACACACTTTCGAGTGTTTGATATGGCTTCTCAAATGATCAATAATTCTTGGAGAAATTCAAGGCTAAAGTTGGCAAAATTTTATGGTAATTAGGATCACATATCCAAACCACGGTCACGGTAGTGATTTTCTTTGTTTTCTCTTGATGAATTATTAATGAGTTTGAGAGGGCCAGTGAATGAAGTATAGATGTGTCTTTTCAGTCAGTGAAGCAGGTATTCTTGGAAAAAACAAAATCCGAGTTCTCCCAGCAGGAGTCGAACTTATGACATGAGCCTCCTATAGCGCAGTGGAAGAGTTTATACCTTTTCCATGCCGACTATTCATAATTTCATTTTATTTTTTTACTTTTAGGCGGTTGGCTTCTTATTAGTCGCTTCCTTATGAAAACTGCAAATTCTCTACAGGATAGCATTGTCGTGTCAAACTCTTATAAAACCATTCTTCCCAAGTACAACTCCAACAACCAATACCTTCTACGAAATGGCTTCAATCAGTTGAAACATGACATGGGCTTTACTCAGATCCGGTTTTACTGTTTCAAAAAGAAGACGGGCCGAGTACTTCACATTATGACCAACAAGGATTCAAAAGGCGCCGATGTGGTGAAGTTTTTCACCAATTCCAACACTGCCCCCAGAGCGTGCAACTCCTTTAGCCGCCTTCCAGATGACACCTCAATTCTGGCCTCAATTTGTGTCAAATGGGGTCATCCAACTGCAAATCGATGGGGAAATTTGGCACTTCTTACTAACGACCGCCTCTATAAAAGACCATTTGTACAGCCGTGGATTCGCTATTTTCGCTTTGAAGGCGGTGAATTTTACGACTGTGACGACACCCGACCATCACAGATTATGTCCGTGGGTGACATATGGCAAATCTTTGTACGATAGTGAGGTTGTTTTTCTACCTGCTGTGTCGTAAAGAATACTATTTGCGTGTGGTGGAGAGAATGGCTGACGCAACTAAACGTTCACGGTTGGAAACAGACCCTAGATTCATAAATCTTCCTTGGGATAAGATGCGTTTTACGTATCGATGAAAAACAAAACTTTATTTCTTGATAACAAGCTACAAAATTATAGCTACGAGGTAGTGGGGGGATGGGGCCCAGGCACGGACCCCTTCTGATAACTGATGTTTGCTATTTAAATGCCGTAGACTGTCTAATCTCCCCACCGATGCCTGGCATTTTTTGCCCACCCTCCCTTCCCTCCGGTTGGCGCGGCTTCAAACTGATATGTGTACAACAGTTCAGCGTTTCTTATCAAGACCTTCTGTTCTGTTTTGTGTAAATTTTGATAAGCTCGAATGAAAAATGTCAGTTTTACCACTGAATGCCAGAGTAGCAGTTCATTCGAAACGTAGCTGTATCATAATAGAATGTACTTAGTGTAGTTTTCGTAGAAAACAAGGACGGTACTGGTTTGAATTCACTCAATGCTGCAGTTATTATGAAAAAGGAAAACACAAAAAGTCAATTAGTATTTGTCAAGTTGTTTTATCTGTGGGTTAGTGGAAATGGACAAAACCAAGATTGTGGATTAAAGATGGTGTCTGTTTAGAGATAATAGCATAAAATTGTCGCGTCAAATATAGGAAATGTTTAAATTCGCTATAGTGAGACTCGACCCTAAAGCCACCTATTATGTTAAACAATAAAAACAAAAATGAGGTAGAAACTCACACTTGTATTATTTTATCATTGGTTTTCCTGGGTTCATTTATTGTTCGATGTTGGGAAGTTATACAATATATGCTTTATTTACGGGAATATTTGAATCAAAGGGATAAAAGTATTAAAAAGTTCAATAGTTTATCTTTCTGTTTATGTTTTAGCATAATGCTGATCTAGCTCTGATCAAATATTGTTTTCTCCAGTTATAAATTTCTTTTAAGCGGGTGTTCTGTTTTCCACTAATTCTCAGGCAATTTATCCTTCCGTCAAGAATGTTTGAAATTGGTTTTTCCTCAATAACAATACATTGTTTATATGACGTGAAGCGTAATTCATCGTATCTGACCTTAAGTTACCCTTTCGCTACATTTCCCTGGAAATGGTCGCCCTTCTTGTTTTTATCGTTTCTGGAGAAGATATTCAGTGTTTCTTACCGAATTTATACCAGTCGATATTTTGTTATTTAAGTTAGTTTTCACTGTTCTTATTTGAATAATAATAATAATAATAATAATAATAATAATAATAATAATAATTATTATAATAATAATAATAATAATAGCAATAATAATAATAATAATAATAATAATAATAATTAATAATAATAATAATAATAATAATAATAACTAATAATAATAATAATAATAATAATAATAATAATAATAAAAATTAAAATTTTAAATAATTTAAATTCGAAGGTGACTATTAATGTCAATACTTTTTGCTCTGTAACCACGTACTGTATTTTGATAAGGTAACTGAAACTTGTAAACACTACATTGTAATTTATGGAAATAGGCGTGGACTTGTAGTACCGCCTTTGTTCTTGGAAAGTTGTTGTTTTGCAGCAATAACGCTGGACACTGCTTGAAACTTCATCCTGGTATATTACAAACTCATGGTTGTTAATGTGTAATTTTTATCGATGCAAATGTTCATTGTAATTTTTATATTTCTTCCGTTGCTTTATTTTGGTTAGACATTTCGAAGGACATAACGAAAACCTTGAAAGAACGATACATTTTCCTCATCAAATAAAGGGAAGGTACCTATTAAAAATTCCGATACCAACCAATCATAGGAAGGCTTACGTTAGCCTACATTAGTAGTTGACGAGTGCTTGACAGTAGGTTGTCAATCACACTCCAGCCAACATAAAAGCAACGCGAGAAGTCCGTCAGTAGAGAATGTTGTAGCTGAGCTGTAGAGTGAACTGTTAAAATACAACGTAGCCATTGAACAACAATTGTGTGTGTCAAGTGAATTCAACTCGTTGGCTGAACTTAGCTGATTCCCCTTGGTTAGACGCTAAGGTTGATCTAACAATTACATAGCCTCTTTAACCATATCTGCACCTGGGGTTTTCTGCTAGCGCCGAATATGGTAAATCAGTGCATACATTTTGCAAAGACAAGATTTTACATCGTTTCACTCCTCACACGGGAAAATGGGAACTCACAATTGACCTTGTTCCCAATGTGTGGCTTCATAGGTCAGTTTGTAGAGCATCGCACCGGTAACGCGGAGGTCACGGGTTCGAATCCCGTTGAAGCCTGAATTTTTTTCAGGCTTCTAATTTCCAATTGCATAAATTGGAAAATTCACTGCGATGATCACTTCTCACTTTCATCTACATCTGCAGTTCATATATGAATTATTTCATATACTTTACATCGTTAATTAAAACTTTATGACCGATCTCGAGGAAAACAGTTTTGTTTCCAAGAATCTAAGTGTTTCTTTAGACCTCGTCTCGAGGCACACCTATGTCCATATTTTGTTTTGTTTCATAGCCATTTACGGACAAAAACAAAAGACAAACATATCTTCGAAAAACGCACTGAATCGCATAACAACATTACCCCACCCCTTGCTCACGCGCTGTCATTGTTTTCGCAATCTTACACGTTTGGCGGCAAATAGTTCTATCGTGATGCCCCACGTGACTATGAAATAGCCAGTGAATGCGTGGAGCTCAGCTATATGACAATATCCCTTACGAGTGGCCTCTGTTTAAATACAGATATTGACTTAAATACCGTGTAGCATGAAAATTTTGCGGGAGTTTTATTTTGCGGATTGGCGATTTTTTGTGGTTTGCGGAAACGAATTTTTGCGGTTCGAGATGACTGAAATTTCTGCTGGGAACTAATTTTTGCGATGCTCTGGTTCAAGTTGCAGAATATTTTGATGGAAGAAACCTGAATAGTTTTATTGCACGGTCAACTGAGTCACAGTTCACTCTAGTTACATATCACATATCACTTAAATACCTTACTGCGCAAAGGGACTGAACAACAACAAAACAAAAAGCCTACCCCTACCCCTACCATTCGCAGCCAAACACTGTTTCGTTAATACGGTTTGCCACCACCGGAATTACCGCATTTACCGTACTTTATTTTTTAAGAAAGCAGTATAAATGTTTGAATTACCGTAGCTGAAACCTTTCAAGGCATACGCTGATACATAAGAGGGGCTTTCGAGTGAAAGATTCAGCTAGCATATATAGCTATATATAACTTTTCGAGACTTAATTGGGAGCGGCCGGCTAAAATTATGGAAAACTATGCCCTACGTACTGTAACGCAATGACTGACAGACTCAGTCGATAATTGAAAATAGTTGAAATTCTGCACTTCTGCACTTCTGTGCAGGCCGCTGCAGAAGCGCCACTAGAACATGGTTGGTCTGCTGAACGATTCAAGTCTGGACGTTCCTTCAGATGACCCACTTGTGCCAATCTAATGTACTGAATTGCTTAACTCTTGACAGCTCTAGTTACTTTTTCCAGAGGAAAATCATGTTAATGTTCTTGTTTAAGTCCAATGTAGTGATCGCTCCAGTAGCATAAGTCTATTAAAAGCGGAGTTTTTAATTTGACTGAAGGGAGTTTATTTTTGCGGCGTTTTATTTTGCGGGTATTATTTTCTGCGGGAACAAAATTTTGCGGATCGAGCTCAATCCGCAAAATCCGCAAAAATTAGAACCCGCAAAATTTTCATGCTACACGGTAGCAATGCTTGCCTTTTGTTCTGTTGTATAAAGCAGCCAATAAAAATGACGATGATGCTGATTAAGTCTTTTATTCCATACGACCGGAAAGTAGGAGGGAGAAAACAAAAGAATCAATAATTTACTTTTAGTATGAGTTCTGTCACAGTTAAGGTTGCACTTCAAAGATCATTCTCCAATGATACCTGAGGAAATACACGGGAAAGGCAACTGCAAAGTCCTCGAATAAGTTAAAACATAACCGTTGGTCTTCCTTTATGATGTGATTTTCATCTCATTTCAGTTCTTTTCTACCCTAATTTCTTTTAGCGAATAACTGATTGAACCGGCAGGGTTTTCACGAAGTTTTTACAGACGTTTACAAACGCAAGGGTTACATCTTCCCGTTACAAACGGTTAACGCGTAAAGACCCAAAATAAAGATAAATCCAGGACCGAGGTTCACAAAATCGAGCCCTTTTTTTCTGTACAGGATCCGGCTGTTAATGTGGAGATACTGAAGGCCAAAAGAAACGCGAGTCTACGACAGCTGACAACTAAAAATTTTACTCTTGCTCAGCGTGACACTCACAAATGATCTGCAGAAAATTGATTCTGCTCAAATTTTTATTGGAAGCGATTAAATAGAAGAAAGACCCCCACAGTTATTTAAGTGAGCAGTTGCGAAAAAAAAAAAACCAGCCTGACAAAAATTGTCAATAACTGCAAGGATCTTTCGTCTGTTTGATCTTTCCCCGCACTGTTCAATATATGTTTCATATATTTATATCCATTTATACATCCTTCACGGGTATATTAAAAATTCACAATATCACCAGCTCCCAGTTGGCTTGAAAGCTCAGTTGGTAGAGCACTACACCGGTATCGCAGAGGTCATAGGTTCTAATCCCGTAGTGAATAATTTTCAGGCTTTCTTTTCGCAACTGCCTAACTTGCGTAAATATTCTGCTATTTAATCTGTCACCTGCAGTTGAAATATATTTTTCATATATTCATATTCATATATTCATCCACGGGTATATTACGAATTCACAAAATGATCAGCTCCCAGTTGGCTTGATAGCTCAGTTGGTAGAGAACTGCACCGGCATCGCAGACGTTATGGGCACATATCCGGTTCAAACCTAAATTTTCTTTAGGCTTTCTTTGCGCAACTGCTTAACTTTGTTGGGTAAATAACTGCGAGGATCTTTCTTCTGTTTGATCTTTCACCCGCACTGTTCAAATGTGTCATATATTCATATTCATATATTCATCCACGGGTATATTACGAATTCAAAAAATGACCAGCTCGCAGTTGGGTAGATAGCTTAGTTGGTAGAGCACTGCACCGGTATCGCAGACGTCATGGGCTCATATCCCGTTTAGGCTTTCCTTTCGGAGCTGCTTTACTTGCGTAAATAACTGCGAGGATCTTTCTTCTATTTAATCTGTCACTCGCAGTTCAAATATGTGTCTTACATATTTATGCATATTCATTTATTCATCCTCCACGGGTACATTAGGAATTCAAAACATGACCAGCTCTCAGTTGTCTTGATAACCCTGCAGTTGGTAGAGCACTGAACCGGTATCGCAGAGGCTTTCTTTTCGCAAATAACTGCGAGGGTCTTTCTTCTATTTAATTTTTCACCAGCAGTTCGAATATATGTTTCATATATTGGTATTGATATTCATATTCATATTCATGTTGTTAATGATTTTCAGGTCTATAATTTAAGTTAATGTTAACCTTGAATTTGGGTACAGTTTTGTGTCTTCAAGGATCATTTTAACAACTATATGGCTACGTTCTCCTACGCCCTGCTTTTCTTCTTGGTCCACCCCGCAGCAGTCTTTGCAGATCAGCCTCGCAATGGCGCATGTCGGGACAACAGAGAGGAATTTGGTTTTGCTTTAGTTGGGCATGACTACAAAACAGTGCACGCTGACAACTTTGGCCGCTGCTTCTTTGAGTGCACCTCAGGAGAAAAATGCCAAAGCGTGACGTTTCTGTGGAACACTAAGGAATGTAAAATGAACAAAGAGACAAAGAAGTCAAGGCCTGAAAGTTTTGAAGAGAATCCCGCTGCTACGTACATGGAGAACAATTTTCGAGGTATTAGAAGCACTTTACGGTCTTTGCATGAAAATTGAATTTTCTAATTAACACAGACGAGAAAGGTTTCAATATTGCAATGTTTTCTTCCGGAAAAGCAAACTTGTACAGTGCGGAACCAATGGCCATCTCCACCCAGATTTTTTTGAGGCTCCTTAAACGGTCCAAAACACGAGAAAACAACTCATTGTTCCCGAGAGTAAGAACATAACCATTTAAAAGAGTGCAACTCTGTTGCAATTTTTAATGACCGTGTCCCACATTTATATAGCTTGACGGTTTTTTAGTTTTTTGTTTTTTTCTCAGTTTTATTCACTTTAGCTTTTTAACTCCTTTTAATTGTTGTAAATTAGATTGGAGTTTTTAATTTTTCTCATATGTAGTTCGTGATTTTTAGTTTTAACCGTTTTATAATTTTTAGCGCATAGCCTTCTGTTTCAATTTTCCAGGGCCCTTGTTGATAACAGCAATGAGGTCACTCTGGTCAAATAACATTATTATTATTATACATTAATATTATCCTTAAATGCGACTATCGAAACTATAGCATCGAGCTATGGTGCTTTTTGCTATAGTTATTGATTAATTGTATTAAATGGAATTTTAATATGTTTCCACCAAGCAGTCAGAACAATCACAGAAATGGATTTTGGATTAAAGTCTAATCTACAGACGGTTTTATTGAGACCGTAATCTATTCGATCTTACTTTCTTTGTCATAATTCTTCGGTTTCTTGCAGCAAAGAAAGGCTCAAAAGCCTTGGTCCCGGGCTCTTCCTGTCAAGACATTTTAAACAGCGGTGACGCTCAGGGGGATGGTGAGTACTGGATTGACCCAACAGCCTCAGGGGATCCCTTCACAGTATTCTGTGACATGAGAACTGATGGAGGTAGGATGTAGTTTTTATTTGAAAATGTTAGATGTAGAGAAACAAAGAGTGCGCTGTTACGGGGTCCATGCTCTTAGCCAGTGAAACAAACAAAATCAATCATATGAAAGAAATGAGTTGCTATGGTGAATGAATTTATATAGATGTATCTTTTCAGTCAGTGAAGCAGGCACACTCGAAAAAAACAAAACAAAATCCGACTTCTCCCAGCAGGAGTCGAACCTATGACCATGAGCCTCCTATAGCGCAGTGGAAGAGTTTATACCTTTTCCATGCCGACTATTCATAATTTAAATTTTTTTTCTTTTAGGCGGTTGGCTTCTTATTAGTCGCTTCCTTATGAAAACTGCAAATTCTCTACAGGATAGCATTGTCATGTCAAGCTCTTATAGAACCATTCTTCCTAAGTACAACTCCAACAACCAATACCTTCTACGAAATGGCTTCAATCAGTTGAAACATGACATGGGCTTCACTCAGATCCGGTTTTACTGTTTCAAAAACAACACGGGCCGAGTACTTCACATTATGACCAACAAGGATTCAAAAGGCGCCGATGTAGTGAAGTTTTTCACCGATTCCGACACTGCCCCAAGAGCTTGCAACTCCTTTAGCCGCCTTCCAAATGACACCTCAATTCTGGCCCTAACCTGTCACAGATGGGGTCATCCAACTGCAAATCGATGGGGAAATTTGGCAATGCGTACTAACGACCGCCTCTATAGAAGACCGTTTGTATGGCCGGGGAGTGGCTATTTTCGCTTTGAAGCCGGCAAAGTTTACGACTGTGACGACACCCGACCATCACAGAATATGTCCGTGGGTGACATATGGCAAATCTTTGTACGATAGTGATATTGTTTTTCTACCTGCTGTGTCGTATATAGAGAAAATTTTTGCGTGTGGTTGAGAGGATGGCGGACGCACCTAAACGTTCACGTTAAGAAACTGGCCCTAGATTCAAAAATCTGCCTTGGGATAAGATGCGTTTTACGTATCGATGAAAAACAAAATTCCATTTCTTGGTGACAAGAACAAAATTATAGCCACGAGGACTTAAGTGAAATCTGACTTCTGAAACTTCTAAGCCGGTTTAAATAACTCACTTGGGTTATAAATGTTAAATATTAACGGCAGACTGATCCCAACGGCGGAGGTGACGAGCTTGATAGAACAAACAACAAAGGCTAGAATAACTGAGATATATTTGTTTTTTAAAAAACAAATTTTTGCCCGATATTTCGGTTTGCAATACAAACCTTCCTCGGGGGCTGAACGAAAAAGAAAAGTGAGAAACATAAAAGGATCGTTACAAAGGAAGGTTTAAAATATTAAATGCGTGACAATGATTGGTTGTTTAGGACTAAGTTACAAGTGTGAGACATGTCATTGGCGTGTTTCGTCACGTCTATTTATACCAAGAGGGTGCAATGTTTTAACTTTGTTGATTAAATGAGCTTTACGAGCCTTTCTAACTATTATTGTATTATAAAATTAAGCCACTTGGTAGTGGGGGAGATGGGAGGGGGCAGACATGGACCCCTTCTCATAACTGATATTTGCTATTCAAATGCTGTAGACTGTCTAATCCCCCCACCGATGTCTGGAATTTCTTGACCGCCCACCCCCCCCCCCCCCCCTTCTCACTCCTCCGGCTGGGCCATGGGACGGCTTCACACTGATATGTGTATAACAGTTGAGCGTTTCTAATTAAGACCTCCTGATATGTTTTGTTTAAATTTTGATAAGCTCGAATGAAAAATGTTCAGTTTTACCACTGAATGCCAGAGTAGCAGTTCATTCGAAACTTAGCTGTATCATAATAGAATGTTCTTTGTGTAGTTTTCGTAGGAAACAAGCACGGTATTGGTTTGAATTCACTCAATGTTGCAGTTATTATGAAAAAGGAAAACACAAAAAGTCAATTTGTATTTGTCAAGTTGTTTCAAGCAAGTTGTTTCACTGGGTTAGTGGAAATGGACAAAACCAAGATTGTGGATTCAAGATGGTGTCTGTTTAGAAATAATAGCGTAAAAGATAAGAAAATGTTTAAATTCGCTATAGTGCGACCCGGCACTAAAGTCACCTAATAAAATATGCCTCAAGAGTATTATGTTAAACAATAAAAACACGAATAATGTAGAAACTCACACTTGTAGAATTATTTTATCATTGGTTTTCTTGGGTTTATTTAATGTTCGGTGTTGGGAAGTTATACAATGTATATGCTTTATTTACGGGAATGTTCGAATCAAAGGGATAAAAGTATTAAAAAGTTCAATGCATGGTTTTGTTTATACAAGGTCAAGCCGTAATTCATCGTATATGACCTTAAGTTAACTTTTCGCTACATTTGCCTGGAAATGGCCACTCTTCTTGTTTTTATCGTTTCTGGAGAAGATATTCAGTGTTTCTTACCGAATTTATACTAGTCGATATTTTGTTATTTAAGTTAGTTTTCACTGTACTTATTTGAACAATAATAATAATCTTTAAATTTTTGCGTTTGAAGGTGACTATTTATGTCAATACGCTTTGCTCTGTAACCACGCGTACTGTATTTTTAATAAGGTAGCTGAAAGTTGTAAACACGTACACCGTAATTTATGGAAATAGGCGTGGACTTGTAGTACCGCCCTTCTTCTTGGAAAATTGTTGTTTTGCAACTATAACGCTGGACACTGCTTGAGACTTCAACTTAGTATTTAACAAGCTTATGATTGTCAATGTGTAATTTCTATCGATGCAAATGTTCATCGTAATTTTTATATTTCTTCCGTTGCTTTATTTTTGTTGGACATTTCGAAGAACATAACGAAAACCTTGAAAGAACGATACATTTTCCTCATCAAACAAAGGGAAGGTACCTATCAATAATTCCGATACCAGCCAATCATAGAAAGGCTTACGTTAGCCTACATTAGTAGTTGACGAGTGTTTGACAGTAGGTTGTCAATCACACTCCAGCCAACATAAAAGCAACGCGAGAAGTTCTTCAGTAGAGAATGTTGTAGCTGAGCTGTAGAGTGAACTTTTAAAATACAACGTAGCCATTGAACAACAATTGTGTGTGTCAAGTGAATTCAACTCGTTGGCTAAACTGAGCCGAATCTCCTTGGTTAGACGCTAAGGTTGATCTAACAATTACATAACCTCTTTAACCCTATCTGCACCAGGGGGTTTCTGCTCGCGCCGAATATGGTAAATCAGTACATCCACTTTGCAAAGAAGAGAAGACAATTGAATGGCCGCCATTTGTCAGGCATGGTATAACTGTTTAATACTTTTGCGGCTCGGTGAAAAAAGAAAAAAATACTTGAGATAATATTGTGCAATTGAGTTCGCCAATGAGACGGTTGGGGTTTTCATCCATCGCAGTGAATTTGTTTTGACTAACATTAGCAAAGACGAGTTTTTATTGCATGTTTATGCACAGCTAGTTTCTAACTTACTAAACTTCCTTATAAATGTTTAATAAATTAAAATAATAGCTCCTATATAATACGACAGAAGTAATAGAGCATACCAACGCTCATGTTTCACAGTTTCATAATCATTTTTGGCCCATTTAAGAATTCATTCCGAGCGTGGTTGTAACATCATAAAACACGTGGCTACTATTAAAGGTTTAAGAGTTTTAAGGACAATATTTGCGCTTCAAATTTATGGAAACTCTCAAGTTTTAAACAACCTTAATTTTTAATTACTTCTGATTAATTAACACAACGGGATAACCCATCACGCACATTGTTTTGGACTCAGTTCGTTGTTTACAGGGATCATGTAAATACCGCAATGTTGGAAGGCATGACTTTTTTATACGTTTTATTTTTAATTTAAACACTGAATTAAAACACGATACTCGCATCATTACAGCAACAGTTGAAAGGATAAAAATTCCAACCGTATTTTCTCAACAGTGTGTCTTGAAGGTGAGTGAATACACTGTATATATATAAGTTACGACAGGTGTTTTTCTGTTCAAATTTAAGTGGTTCAAAGTGTAAGTGTTTTTAAACGATGTTTTGAGAAAAAGTTGATTCCTGAGAGGTTTTACAAGTTTGTTTAAGTATGAGTCATTGGAGGTGATCAAAATCCGCATCGAGCCAAAAATATAACTGAATAGAAATGTTTGATCTCAGTCGGCATGAAGCTTCGCCACACACTTTGCATAAACAATGTTTCTGTCGTCTAGCCGCCGAGACAATTTAAAGTTCAAAGAACACAGTTCTGGTGTTTGAAGACCTAAACAGGGCTATAATATCACGGCACAGTTTTAATACTGAGGTTTTACGTTCAATTTTACTAACGATTTTTTAGATTGTATCGTGGACGTAAACTTTGATAGCTTGAAAGCTCAATGAAACCAGCTTTATTTTTTTATGTCCATGACAAATTGTGTTGGGGTAACTGAAACCTTGTAAAATAAGTTTGCTTGACTTCAAATAAGTAACAACTTCACTTTTTATATCCTTTTAAACTTTGGGTGTACAACAAAAGTTAGGTTGAATTTTACCTCGACAGTACAAATTCTCCTTCTGAGGGATGGGTCGCACTAGAGCGAGTTTAAATTTGGTTATTCAAGTAACTCTGTCAATAGATTAATTTGGGTAAAATAAGTGCGAACCCACTGCAAAAATTTTGCCAATCTTCAAAGAAGCCGAAGTGCGGCCTCGTAGACGACTAAATTTTGACAAAGAAATCAGCTTTAATTTTTTATGATCATGACAAATTGTGTGGGGGTAACTGAAACCTGGAAATCTTTACTAAAATAGCCTCTCCCGTACCCTGCTCCTGTCTAGCTCTGTGAGACAATCGATCATTAAGTCACAGTTCTGTAAAAATTAACCAAAATGCCGCTGGACTTGAGGACTAGACAGAACTTGAGAATAGTGTATTTTTCAGTCAGTGACGCAGGCATACTCGATAAAAAAGAAATCCGCCGAGTTCTCCTAAAAGAAGTCGAACATAGTTCGGTTGCTCTACCACTGAGCTATAGGAGACTTGTGTGGTTAGGCCATTAAACTACTGTACATTCCTAAGGACAGCACTTGATGGCCTTAACTCAAGTCTGGATTAAAGTCTTGAAAGTTTGTATCATGTGGCCTTTTCTTATTGTTTCCTTGCGCGAATAGATGGCGACTATGCTGACTGTAAAATGCTGTTATATAACTATCACTCACGGGAATCTGCCCGGAATGGTAGACTTTAATTCAAACAAAATCAGGTCACGTGACTTATTAAACTTCCTTATAAATGTTTAATAAGTTAAAATAATAGCTCCTATATAATACGACAGAAGTAATAGCGCATACAAACGCTCATGTTTCACAGTTTTGGCCCATTTGAGAATTCACTCTGAGCATGATTGTGACATCATAAAACACATGGCCACTATTTGAGGTTTGAGAGTTTTAAGGACAATATTTGCATTATAAATTTATGGAAACTCTCAAGTTTTGAGCAACATTAATTTTTAATTACTTTTAATTAGTTTCAATTGACATCACAGGATAGCCTATCAAGCACATCGTTTTGGACTTAGTTCGTTGTTTATTTTGAGCTCAGTAACAAGGATCATGTAAATACACAATGTTGGAAGGCATGACTTTTTATACTTTTTATTTTTAATTTAAACACTGAATTAAAACACGATACTCGTATTATTACAGCAACAGTTGAAAGGATAAAAAGTCTAACCGTATTTTCTTCAAGAGTGTGTCTTGAAGGTGAGTGAATATAAAAGTTACGACAGGTGTTTTTCCGTTCAAATTTAAGTGGTACAAGGTGTAAATGTTTTCAAACGACTTGTCGAGAAAACGTTTATTCCTGAGAGGTGTTACAAGTTTGTTTTAGTATGAGTCATTAGAGGTGATCAAAAGCCGTATCGAAAATACTACTGAATAGAAATGTTTGATCTCAGTCGGCACGAAGCTTCGCCACACACTTAGCATGAGGAATGTTTCTGTCGTCTAGCCGAATCAACGATTTAAAGTTCAAAGAATACAGTTCTGGTGTTTGAAGACCTAAACAGGGCTATAATATCACGGCACAGTTTTAATACTGAGGTTTTACGTTCAATTTTACTAACGATTTTTTAGATTGTATCGTGGACGTAAACTTTGATAGCTTGAAAACTCGATGAAACCAGCTTTAATTTTTTACGTCCATGACAAATTGTGTTGGGGTAACTGAAACCTTTTATAAAATAAGTTTGCTTGACTTCAAATAAGTAAGCACGCCACTTTATATCCCTTTAAACTTTGGGTGTAAAGCGGAAGTTAGGTTGAATTTCACCTCGACAGTACAAATTTTCCTTCTGAGGGATGGGTCGCACTAGAGCGTAACTCTGTCAATAACAATACATTCATTTAGGTAAAATAAGTGTGACCCCACTGCAAAAATGTTGCCAATCTTCAAAAAGCCGAACAGTGCTGCCTCGAAGACGAGAAAATGTCGACAAAGTAGGCAATTTTTGTTTTTTCTATCCATTAGGCTGCTGTTTACGCCAGTTATTAGGCCATGCAAAATTACGGCTGGGAGTAATTCCAAGTTTTGAGCAAGCATTACGACAAGGGCAAATTTAAATAATTGATGGCTTCAAGTTAAGACCGATCGCGACCGAGACCAGTGCATAGGAATACCACGAGCTTGAAAAAAAAAAAAAAATCCGCCGAATTCTCCTAAATGGAGTCGAACGTAGTTCAGTTGCTCTATTACTGAGTGTTCCCGCGGCTCCCAAATCCAAATCTCTTACCTCGGGTAACATTTTGATGAATTTTTAATGACTACAAGCATTTTTACACCAGCTGTAAAAAACTTACAATCCGTAGTACATTTCCACAAAAACCATGCCATGTGCTCTCATCCGGGTACAAAAAACAAAAAAAAAACGTCATGTCCGATTACACGAAATGTCATTAAGATGTAAACAATCAAAATAAAGTCTGACGATTTTATGGCGGTAACATCCTTCCCCCGTGTTCGGCTGAGTTAAATGGGCGAACACTCTTCTAGGAGGGCTAGTTTCACAACAGGACGCTTCATCAAACCAAACTTGGTCTTCACTTCAGCTGATCTCACGATATTGTCATGGCCAGGGAAAACTCTCACAATTCTGCCAAGAGGCCAGGAGCCTCTCGGGGTTCCATAGTCTACCGCAAGCACCAACATTCGCCATAGGTTGAAACCACTTCTTACGAACAGCTAAACCAGGCAGATACTCTCGCAACCAACGATTCCAGACGTGGGTGGTGATAACTTGTGCCTGACGCCAACGCTTCTGAGACGATATCTCTTTTTCAGCAAAAATACCAGGTGGCAGATTAGGAGATGCTCTACCAATAATAAAATGATTTGGAGTCAGCGCTTCAAGATCCTCCACATCAGAGCTGACTTCAGTCAAAGGACGACTGTTGACTAGCCACTCAACTTCAGTAATGGCGGTCACTAATACTTCATCCGTGAGGACTTGATTCCGCAGGACAGCATCAAGGGCTTTCTTACAAGACCTCACCAAACGCTCCCATATTCCCCCCATATGGGGTGCGGCGGGTGGATTAAATACCCACTGAATTCCTTCTTGGCTCAGCGTATTTGCAATTCGATCTTGATTCCACTCACAAAGGCATTCTTTTAACTCGCGGTTGGCTCCCACGAAGTTTGTTCCATTGTCAGAGTAGATGACAGTTGGTTTACCTCGTCTTGCTATAAACCGTCGAAGACACATGATGAAAGAGTCAGTAGACAAAGAGTGCGCAACTTCCAAATGCACACCTCTTGTCACAAGACAAGTAAAGAGGCAACCATATCTCTTTTCTTCCTTCCTGAGATACGTCACTTTTAGTGGACCAAAGAAATCTACTCCAACTTTCGAGAATGCCGGTGCAACTTGTAGACGATCAGAGGGAAGGCCAGCCATCAATGGTGCTTCTGGTTTTGCTCTTCGCCTTCTGCAATAAGAACACTGATATAGAATCTTTCGCACTGTTGCACGGCAGCGCAGAATCCAGTACTGTTGTCTTAATTCGTTTCGGACATGTCCAACGCCTTCATGTTTAAGCTTCTCATGGCAGTTTATGATGATAAGACGGCTCAGCTCATGCTCAGGTGAAAACACCAAAGGGTGGCGGCCAGAATATGGTATATTGGCTCTCTCAATCCGACCACCAACACGAACCATTCCTTCTTCGTCCAAGAAGGGTGAAAGAGAAACCAATTTGCTCTTGCTTGAAATGGGTAGAATTTTCTTAAGAGTGGCAACTTCTCGGGGAAAGGACTCTGCTTGAGCCTTGCGGATCCAGAATTTCCGAGCTTGCTCCAACTCTTCAACTGACAACAGACCAATTCGACGTTCAGCCACTGCGCGTCTGCAGTTGTAAATAAACCGAAAACTGAAGGCAGTTACTCTGAGGAGTCGCGTCAAGGATGAGTACTTATCCAAAGAAATGAATTTACGCCTTGAATCTTGCACTGCACCAGTCCAATTTACTGCCATTTCTTGGGTTTGCAGGTCATTCATAGGTTGGTTGGAGGCTTCAAGTTTTGAATTCCCCTTTGGCCACTTCTCTTCAGGGAGATGTAGGAAGGCAGGACCATTTAGCCACCTGCTCTCTGACCCCATCGATCTAACTGGAAGTCCCCTGCTACCATCATCTGCAGGATTTAATGGGCCGGGACAGTGGTTCCATTGACTGGGTTCCATCATGTCCAGAATCTCACCAATTCGATTAGCGATAAATGCGGGGTGGCGCTTTGACTCTCCACGAATCCACTGAAATACAGTGCTACTGTCAGTCCAAAGGTATTTAGAATCAATGTTGTAATCATGCTCCTTGGTTACTACAGCAGATAACCTCGCACTCAATACTGCGGCTTGCAGTTCAAGCTTAGGAATGCTCAACGGCTTCTTGGGTGCTACTCGCGTCTTAGCTGTAACAAAGGCACACCTCACAGCTCCACTGGCATAGCTGAATCTAAAGTAAGCTACTGAGCAGAATGCCAGTTCACTGGCATCTCCAAATACATGCAGCTCAATAACAGATGGATTGTCCACAACATGACGATAAAAACGGGGAACAAAGAATTCTGAAAGCCCCTCAAGTTCCTCCTGCCATTTGGACCACTCTATGAGGAATTCTGGTGGTGGTGCATCATCCCAGCCAATACCAAACTGCCACACTTGTTGAAGAAGGATTTTTGCTCGGACCAGGAATGGAGCCAGGAACCCAATTGGATCGAACAACGATGCTATCAGACTCAGAATTTTGCGTCGCGTGTCTGCCAAGTCCCTTTTAACCACCTTGTAGACAAAACAGTCGGAATTAGAGTCCCAAATGACACCAAGAGCACGTTCCACAGGCATGACAATTTCTTCTTCAACCACCTTTACAGAGGGAGCTCTCTCTGATACTGGTATACGCTCGATCACTTCCTTCTCATTTGAGATCCATTTGGTCAAGTTAAATCCTGCAAGCTTCAGCATTGCAACCAGTTGCTGTTGCAGCTCCAAAGCTTTGCTGCTCGATTCCACGGACTTGAAGAAGTCATCCATGTAGAAGTTTCGCTTTACTGCAAGGGCAGCAGTTGGAAACTGCAGTTTATTTTCTTCTGCACTTCTAAGAAGCGCATAGTTAGAACAAGTTGGTGCACACTTGGCTCCAAAGATGTGATGCTGGTATTGATAGACTTCTGCTTCAGATCCAGGTGATTGACGCCACAGAAAACGAAGGGCAACTTGATCCTCTGGCGGGACAGCAACTTGATTAAACATCGCTTCGATGTCTCCAGAAATTGCAATCTGATCCTCTCGAAATTGCATGAAAATTCCCACAAGATTGTTCATTAAGTCTGGACCACTCAGAAGATGACTGTTTAGTGATGAGCCTTGAAACTTAGCAGCAGCATCACATACTCGTCTAACCTTTCCAGGTTTGCTGGGATTTAGAACAGGGTGATGAGGCAGGTACCATTTGTGCTTCACGGGTGCATTTACTTCTTCCTTAGTCAGCTTCTTGATGTACCCTTTCTCTAAGTCTGAGCTGATGGTTTTCTCATAGGCAGCTGCTAACTCAGGATCTCGTTGGAGTCTCCTTTCCAGAACATTAAGACGATGGACTGCTACAATGCGGTTGTCAGGGAGTCTGATGTTCTGATCTTTCCAAATCAACGGAACCTCATATCGACCATCCACCTTTCGGGTTTTCTCATTCAGAAACTTCATGACATTTGCATCCTCAACTGAATGTTGGGTATCATAGTCATAGCGGCAACCAAAGTTCTCAGTCCGCCACCAAGATTTCACTGTTTCATGGAGCTCTTCATCCGCAGTCACCACATGAACTTTACAAACTGACTCACTGTCTTGAATATAACCAGGTAGGCGGCCAGTAATGTTCAGTACGAATTCCAATTGGTGACCCTTTCGGTCCACTTCGGGTTTCCAGTGGCACAATAAGCTCTGGGACATCACTGCCTAGAAGTAGAGTGACCTGTGTTCCAGCAACTTCAGTCAACTCTAAGTCCAACAGGTGTGGCCATTTCTCCTGTATTTCCTTGAGTTCCACCTTTCTTTCAGGTACATTCAGGCGATCAACTACCAGGACTCCATCCACATCAAATCGATTACCAAGGTCGTTCAATGGACTGACTTGTAAACTTACACGCCTTGTCAACAGTTCTGATGTTTTCTGAATTCCATTTAACAACACGCTTTCTAACGGACCATCCAAACCAAGGTTACGGGCCACATCTGCTAACAGCAAACTGCATGTGCTTCCAGTGTCTAACATTGCATACGTGTTGAAGTATCCCTTTGGACCATAAAGTGTTACAGGTACCACTTGTAACAAAACTGAGTCTCTGTTTCTATGAGATGCGCTAGAATGTTCATTGGATGAGGTTGCTGCTACGGAATCACTGCTTTCCAAGGGGGTGACGCTCCTTATAGAGTGCAATAATGCATTGTGAGGTCGCGTACATCCATTGACACCACACTGCTTCCTATTAGGACAGTTGTTGAGCCAATGCCCAGATTGAAGGCAACGAAAACACAATTTATGTTTCTGAACTTCACTGAGACGTTCCTCAACACTCATAGCTTTGAATTTGGAACAATCAGACAAGTTATGTTGCTGTCCGTCTCCCAAAAGGCACAATTTTGTAGGCTTCTGATGAGATGAATAATTACCAGAGAAAGTGCTCTGCCTTTCAGTTCCTCCACTGGGAATACCTGACCGAAATTTTTTCTTAAAGGGCTGAAATGGGAACTTAGGGCTTGATATCCTTGTATAGCAATCATCATAGATCTCTGCCTGCCCTTTCAACCAGTTGCACAAGTCAACCAGGGTCGATCGCTGCTGGTTTGCAGCCTTGATGTAGTCTTTCCATTTAACTCTGAGTTCTGGGGACAGCTTATCCACCGCAAGAGAAAGGTTAGCTTCAGCTGCTAGATCATTCTCGTATCCAAACCTCTTGAAAGTCCACACAGTGGTTGACACCACATCTGATAGATTCCTCACTTCATGGGGTTTGTCATTCTGTAGTCGTGCAGTTTTTCTCAATCTGTCCAGCGTGACTTTTACAACAAGAGAAGGTTTTCCAAACCTGCTTTCCAATTCCTTCAGTGCCTCGTAGTAAGAATCTCCACTGTAACCATACCCTTCAATTGCAGACTTAGCTTTACCGACCACAGAGTTCTGAAGATGTTGCATCTTTCCATTAAGGGAGAGATTAGCATCATGAACAATTGATTTAAACATTGATGACCAGTCAGACCAATGCAAGGGATCTCCATCAAACTTGCTAAGCTGTAGCTTGGGAAGACAATCACGTGTAGAATAGCCATAAATCACTTGTTTTTGGTCAGCTATAACTGGTGTAATGTCAGGCTGAGAACATGAATTAGGCAAATCTCCAATCCATGACTGTAGCACCTTTACAGGCCTTGACTTACTCAAAGGACCAACAAATGGGATACTAAACTTTGGTTGTTGAAACGATGGGGATGATGTAACAGTACACGAGGTGTTATTAGTTGACAACACACTTTCACAACTTGTTTGTGCTTGTTTCACAAGACCAGGGGGTGTTTGAGAGACCACACACTGTTCAGCAGTAGGAGAAGGAATTATTTCCAAAGAATCATCCTCAAAATCAAGCAATCGATTAGATAAAGACTCGTGATCATACCTAACAGTGTTTGCTGCCTTTTCAAGGATTTCAGCTTCGGCTGCAAGGCGTGCAGCCTCGTCTTCGGCTTCTTGAGTTTTTCTCCTTTCTTCGGCTTCAAATCTAACTCTCCCAGCTTCGTATTGGACCAGTTCAAGTTTCCTTTTTAGCTCCAATTGTTGCTCAAACTCTTGCTTTCGTCGCTGTTCCTCCATAGCAAGTTGTTTTGCTTTGATTTCCGCCGAAGTCACCTTTGCTCGGATTTCATGAGCACTTCTACTCGAAAATTTACTCGCCTTTAGCGAGCTCAATCCACTAACGCTTTCGTCTGCTCTTTGCTCAAGATGGGCTTCAGCCTCTAATTTCACTTCCTGAACTCTCTCCAGTTCCACTTCGTACCAAGTGAGGGCTTTTTCGTGCTCGTTTTCCGGAATAACAGCCACCAGTCGATCATTCAGAACACGTGCTTCGTTTATACATTCTTCCAGAATATGAACATATCCGCGGATAATGGCCTTTCTTCCAAATTGCTCGATAGAACTGTTCAATTTCTTTATGGTATTCGTAATTCGTCGCTTCACAGACGCTCGCTTGTTTCTCAGGATAACAATTTGTGTATTCATAGCTCCACGCACTTCCAAATGTAGACCGCCATCGGTCGGATCGGTCGATTCCATAACAAATTCTTCGATTCACTCGTCGTATCCGGTTCGTTTAGGACCAGAAAAATGTTCCCGCGGCTCTCAAATCCAAATCTCTTACCTCGGGTAACATTTTGATGACTTTTTAATGACTACAAGCATTTTTACACCAGCTGTAAAAAACTTACAATCCGTAATACATTTCCACAAAAACCATGCCATGTGCTCTCATCCGGGTACAAAAAACAAAAAAAAACGTCATGTCCGATTACACGAAATGTCATTAAGATGTAAACAATCAAAATAAAGTCTGACGATTTTATGGCGGTAACACTGAGCTATAGGAGACTCGTGGGGGTTAGGACATTAAACTAGGTTTCCAAGGACAGCACTTGAAGGACTTAGCTCAAGTCTGGATTAAAGTCTCAGTAAAGGAATTTAACTCCTTGAATGATTGGCTCTCACGTAGCTTTCAAGCAGAAAAACGCAAAGAGCGTGCGCGATCGAACTCTGCGCGAGCGCAGAGAACAAAAATTTCCAAAAGTGGTGGAAATTTAATTTGATAATGTTACAAAATTTACAATGCTACTGCAGGAATCCGATCCAGGCAAGTAGCGATAATTCTCCCACACAAGACGATAACTACAGATGCATCCTTGCTGTCGTTTGATTTTTCCTATGACTTTCTTAAACTTTAAAAAGGATTTTAAGGCCGTCAATGTTCTCGCAGAGTGTAAACAAATTGCCTATTTAACAGTCTTTAACTGAGTCTATTATTGTCATGGACCATTTTTACAAAATGGGGCTATATACTTAGTAAAGCCATTAACATTAAAGGTCGAAAGCTCAACTGAGGGTTGGGATTTAGTGAATCTTGAAGTACTGTGTTTGTCAAAGTATATATCTTTGTTTGCCAAAGTGGGTTTTTAAACTTCGCCAGGATCTAATCATCGGTGTCTTGTGATCAATTTCACGAGATGCCTCCTCAGCATTGGACGGCCCTCTTGTTTAACTGTTCATCCTATTCTTTAACTTTTTTTCGGAAGGGACTTTCTTTATTAAATACAACAGGCCCCCAGTTATTTTGTAGTAGATATTCAATTCAGATAATCGACGTGTGGCAAGTTTGTTTTTGACACGTTACGTTGTGTGTGTCGAGGCTCAGGTCAAATGCACGGGATGTGTAACAATACTTGGCCGCATAGGTCATCCAAAGGAAGGAAAATTATCTTTAGTTACTGAAATCCCCAAAGAATACCTTTTTTCGCAACACCGAGAGTGGATTTTGAATTTGTTTCACAAAGTATTAGTGGTCGCGCTCTTGTCATCACATCACAAGAGGAAATTTCGCAATTCGGAAAGGCTCCACCCTCGGTCCACCCTCGGTTGTATTTAACAAATCGACAGCAGTTTTCTATGGTCTATACTCTTATAGACCATAAAATGACGTCAAAAATGTTCAAAACTCAAGTGGAACCACAAGCCGCAGGCGAGTGGTTTCACTGCCAAGTTTTGGACATTTTATGGCGTCATTTTATGATCTATAAGAGTATAGACCATAGAAATCTGCCGTCGATTTGTTTTTTACAATAACATGGAAAAAGTACGAGCGGAATCGGCTATTTTTTTCGTTGAGAAAGCGCGTGCGTTACATCTGACGTCATTTTTATTGTCTGTACTCTTATAGACAATAGCTACGAGCCAATCAGCGCGCGGGAATTTGGACAGTTATTGTAAAAATCATTTTTGACAGGAAAGGTAAGCCTTTCACTGATATACCTTCCATAGAAAATGTTACCTTTTTAACATACCTACAGTGGAAAAACCGTATCTCTTTTCGGTTGGTCTGTTCACCATATATTTAAAGGTCTTTTTAAACAGATACCTAAATGAAAGAATTCCGTACCCTGTTCTATACATCAGCTTTTGAAATCCCTACACTTTTACATACCTCCAGCCCGAAAAACGAACCACTTTCGCGAAAAGCCTCCTAGTTTATACGCAAATATGAGCAAAAAAAACGCTTTGAACACATTTGCTTCATAGAGCAATCACAAGCAATGCTGAAACTTTGCATAATTTTTTCAAGGAAGCAAATAGAAGTCAAATTGACAAATTTGTACTCATCTTTGCTACACAAGCAAATGCTGACCACATACACACTTGCACACCAGTTTTGCAGAGCAGCCAAAGTTGCTGACAAATGCGGCATTTACGAGCATTGCCATGGTGAGCGAATATTGTCCACAGATGATATTTTCCTCGATATAAAGTTGAGCAAACTTGAGCAAATGTGGCATTTACTACAGTTTTGCACCATGTTTACCACCCATGTAAATCCATTTTTTCGTCCAGTGTTAGTCCTTTTATGGGGATTACCTCCTGAGAATAAGGCCCCCACCCCCACCCCTATGACTTAATTTGTCTCCTGCGATCTTGGATGTCGTTCTACAGTCTCCCCTATCTGCTATCGAATGTAGGGGCTCCCATTTTCAAACTAAGTGACTGTTCATTTCGCAGTTAGCTATTCGGCCTTATTTGGGCGTCGATAGAATTAAATGCCGTGCACTAGTATTGCATCAAAATCTCCCACGTATCAGTTTCAGTTTCAGTTTATTTACACTTGGGTACAGTATTTAAATTGTATCATGATGATAGGAACATAGGAATATAATAACAAATAGAAGGAGAAAAGAAAGAAGTTAATGGCTTTGGTAGAAGTGTACGGTGGTCAGAGAAGCTTAGCTTTCGAGCTAACCATCACTATATTATAAATGGAAATACTAATAATAGTGTGTGCTTGGTGTCATGGCAACTTTTAGCTGCGAAGGTAATATTTTCATATAATTACAGTCAACTCTATTGGTGGTCGCTTACGGGAAAGATCAACAAAATAAGCCTAATACTGGATTGATTAATTAATTACATGAGAATATTACCTTAGCAGCTAAAATTAGGCAAATAGAAACTAATTTATTTGATTTTTTCACATCTATTCATTCTTCCCATAAAACTTTGTATAACATTTTGGAACAGATCACTGCATGTAACCATTCTCGTTTACCTACAAATCTAATTATAGCCATCTTCTCTGTTGTAAACTGTTATTCATTCATTCATTCATTCATTCATCCATCCATCCATCCATCCATCCATCCATCCATCCATCCATCCATCCATCCATCCATCCATCCATCCATCCATCCATTCATTCATTCATTCATTCATTCATTCATTCATTCATTCATTCATTCATTCATTCATTCATTCATTCATTCATTCATTCATTCATTCATTCATTCATTCATTCATTCATTCATTCATTCATTCATTCATTCATTCATTCATTCATATAGGGTTAGTATTAAAAAAAAAAAAAACATAAAAGGGCGGCGTAGCCAGGATTCGTCATTTAATAACAATTTAAGAACGTCCTCTAGCTAAACTGCAAATTTTACAAAATTCGACTCCCTAAACTTCAGTCTTCGACGTAACGATGTACAAACTTAAGGAATAATACAATAGCATAAAAATAAGCGCTAGCTAGGTAGAAAGAGTAAAGAATAATTTGTTCAGAAGAGTGAGTTATGTTGTCTTGGGCCGTGGGCAAGCATTGTTGTCGCATTGGGAGTTAGCCTTGATGATGCACCAGGCCAACATTCTTCTCACACGGTAATTTCCTTGGTCAATAATCAATACGTCGGGTTAAAAGCCTGGTTTTCACTAAGACATAAGCACAAACGCCGATTCACAACTGAGACATCTTATGCTTATGCTTATGTTGCAGTTTTTACTGATGAGAACGGACAAGCAGAATCACAGGGCAGTCAAGCGTTTCGTCTGCCATCTTGCTCAAGCTCGAGGGGAGCTGGTATCGAGATGCCAGAGCATCTGTCCTTATGCTTGTATATGTAGCTGGTGTTCTCACCTGCTTATTTTTATGCTATTATTTTATGCCTAGTTAAAAACCACCTAAATGGAATGTCATGGCCATTAAACCATGCATGCTTTGCGATGTTAGAGCCACTGCATGGAGCATGCTTTATACGTTCCTCTTCTTGGAGGCGAATGATCTGCCAGTTTCACTCATTACATAGTTCCACGAGAATTCAGCGCAAGAAATTTTTTACACACAATTGAGTGTGTCCAGCGGAAATCTTCCCCCCCCCCCCCCCCCCACAACCAGAAGACAAAAAAGGCCAGGTTTAGATAGACGTTAACTTACCAAAGCTTAGCAAAGTAGTAGGACAGTGTATAGCCCTAAATGCTGACTTGACCTATTAAATTTAACTTGTTACAAATTATTCCAAAATGTAAATTAGTGTCACCAGGCTACATGCCAGGAGCAGGCTGTGGAAACGGATTCGTTGATTATATTGTAAGCTCAGATCATTCCTTGGAAATGTTTCTAAATAACAGCTTTCAGTGTACCGAACAATACAACATGTTTTTTCTTGAGGATGATGTGTTATTCACAATGGCACAGCTATACTCGGAAAATAAAAATTCGAGTTTCCCCAGCAGGAGTCAAACCTGTGACCTTCCGATTACTAGTTCGAATGCTCTCAGCTCTATCACTGAACTATAGGAGACTCGTTGGAGCTAGGCCACTCAGCTGTAGGTTTCTGTAATAAACCTGATCCTGCATACTGCTGGCTAGGATATGAACATTGATGTCTGGCTTGTGCGCAATGAAATAATTAATTAAATGTGATGGTATCTTTTAAGCACAGGCATACTCGGAAAGAAGAAAACCGAGTTCTTCCAACAGAACATATGGCTTTATGAATCCAGCGACAGTCACCAACCATGTTTCACCACGTTATCAATGTGTAACTATCACACGCGAAATTTCATAGCGAGGATTTTCACCGCATCAATGTTGTTGGAAAGTTGATGCCTTGCAACATGGACGACAGACTATTTTTAGCGCCATTTCCACTCCGACCATGACGTTAAAAGTCTGTGAAGCTGATGTAGGAACTTGCACATGCTGGCGGTGCACAAATTATGCAGAAAATCGTCTGCTTGTTCATGTTGTACAGCATCAACCATCCGCTAAAGGTATCTATGCGAAACAAAACTACGCTGTTTTGCGCTAAGGATCGTCATCGCGAATCGCTGCTGATAAAATCAGCTTAGCATATGCAACTGAACTTATAATGCAACAGGCATACCCAAGAAAACAATATCACTTATCATTATCGCACAAAAATTTGCCAAATATCGCCCACGGACATGGGATTGGATGAAGTGTCGTCACATTGAGGGACGTTGCCTGTAAGGCGATAATAACGAGTCCACGGCCATGTCAATGGTCTTGTAAAGAGGCGCTTATCATTGACGAACGACTTATGTCCCCATCGGTTTTTAGTCGGGTTCCCCCATTGATCGCAATTCTTAGCCAGTAATGACTTGTCATCTGGAAGACGGGTGAAGGAATTGCAAGCAACAGGCATGGTGTCAGAAGTGGTAAAATAATTCACCACGTTTGCTCCTTTTGCATTGTTGTTGGTCATGATGTGAAAAACTCGACCTGCAGTTTTCTTAAAACAGTAGAAGCGGATCTGAGTGAAGCCCATGTCCTGTTTCAGCTGGTTAAATCCATCTCGCAGCAGGTAGTGCCTGTCGGAATTGTATTTAGGAAGGACGGTTTTGTAAGAATTGGACATGGTTTCATTGAATACAGAATTTGCAGTTTGCAGAATGCGAGTGATGAGAAGCCAACCGCCTGAAAGAGAAATATAATTATGAGGGCAAAAAAATTAATTATTGGTTAAAAAGGTGATTTGTAACTGTTTCATGCAAGTAGCTTTTTATGCTACAGTTTTTGGATTGTTTTAAAGCTTTTCGTGTGAATTTCAGGAAATGTGGATGTATTATTTTTTTACTTGTGCTGGAGCATCATGCTGTTCATGCATGATCATTGTTGACGTACCTGATCATTTTTTATTTTATTTTATATTTTTCCTCCCATACCTGTCCCAAGCCACCCCTCCCCTAAAACGCACTCACGCACACAAACTGTTATCACCCCAGAATGGCGTCCAGCGTGAGTTGAATGCTAGCTAATGCTGCAGACTTGCTCAAGAAACATCTTCAACTAATTTCCATGCAGTTCGTGCAGGAGAGCTACATGCAAGACATCTCAGTACAAACTGAAGTTTTATTACAAAAAGCTCAAGCAGAACGGCAACAGGAAGAGCGTTCAGTGGAGGAATGGAAAAAGATAACTTATTGCCTTAAAAAAAGCACGGAACATGAGAAAACCGAAATTGTTCTTCCTCGAAATATTTTCCAAAGAAAAGTTGAAGTCTTTGTCTCCTACCTCCGTCAGTGGTCATGTCACAGAACACTGTGAAGGGGTCCCCTGAGGCTGTTGGGTCAATCCAGTACTCACCATTCCCCTGAGCGTCACCGCTGATCAAAATGTCTTTGCAGGAAGATCCTGGGACAAAGGCTTTTGAGCCTTTCTTTGCTGTAAGAAACAGTCATGGAAGGAAGGAATTAAAGTAGGATTGAGTAGATGCGCACTTCATCTTATCGTCTTAGATCTTAGTATCTAGCTCTCCTTTTACATTAACTATAGAAACGACAGCGAATGTAAACATTCGTTACTTAATTCCACTTAGTGGAGAAATAAAATAATTTCTACAAAATGAGAGCAAATATCACGATATCCTTACTGTAACAGGGCAGTTCAACACGTTTCCTTTTACTGCAAAGGCAGATGCAGAAGATAATATGAGCAGGGATTCTCAAATGCCTGGGTCTACAGTAGACTCGCCACAAATAGGCTCCAGTTATATTATGGCATCGAAATTGAGCAAGGAGCGAAGGTGTCAATGGATTCCACGAAAACGGGATTTGAGAAGGTCTAAGTCCAATGATAAGCTCGGATAAAATACCAAAATTACATTTCACAAAATAAAGAGCATCTGCACTAATCGGCTGTCGTTCATTAACATAGTTGTATCTAATAATTCCGTACCCGATCTACATCAAAACTTTGGCTCTGACAGTGAATTAAATTAGTCTGTTCCTTGCGTGATTTGTAGTTCATCGTGAGTTCTGCTTACTTTCTACTGTCCGGCAAACTTGCAGTTATTTATTGCAAAGACTTTTAATTACTTTTAATACCTCGAAAATTGTTTTCCATGTACGTAGCAGCGGGATTCTCTTCAAAACTTTCAGGCCTTGACTTCTTTGTCTCTTTGTTCATTTTACATTCCTTAGTGTTCCAGAGAAACGTCACACTTTGGCATCTTTCTCCTGAACTGCATTCGAAGAAGCAGCGGCCAAAGTTGTCAGCGTACACTGTTTTGTAGTCATGCCCAACTAAAGCAAAACCAAATTCCTCCCTGTTGTCGCGACATGCGCCATTGCGAGGCTGATCTGCAAAGACTGCTGTGGGGTGGACCAAGAAGGGGAGCAGGGTTTGGACGAAAATAGCCGTAGTTGCTAAAATCATCCTTGAAAATATATAGAAATGATTTGAAATTCTTAATTATGTTAATTGTTTAAAATAAAACATGCGATTAGCAGTCATTCAATTCGGGTAGTTCCGATTATGCTATTCTTATTCTAGTCTAGGCCGAGTAACGTTACTCCGATTTTAAGTGAAGCCCCGTATGTGAAGGTTCGATTCAAACAAGTCGAGCGCCGCAAAATAATTGAAATTTTTTGAGAGCGTTTGCCGGTGCATCTTGTGCAGTTAGGAGTTCAACAAGAACGAAAGTTTGCATTTCGTTGAATCTAGTACTGAAAAATACAAGCACGCTGAAACTTTTTGAGATCATGATTAAATGAAAACGTTTCGGGCTAAGCGAGGGCGCGAAGATATCGTTCTTGCCCACTATCAACGTCTTTCTCCCTCCGTTTTCGTTTGGCCTCCAATCTTAACAGGGTAATATACAGAAAAGCTACCCCATTTTCAGAGCTCCTAGATTATGTTGTTGTTTACTCCGCTATATCCCTTTATAACGTAAGGATTACGATGCAAGTTGTACTCGGTTTAGTTTTGCGAACTGAAATAAGACGAGACAGAATTTCTCGACATTCTTTACGTCTGGAACATACTTATACGAAGGTTCTTTTTTGCAGCGCAATAATTCACAATTCCAGACTGCTAATTAAATGAAAAACGCCTAAACAGTTGCACAACGGAAGATGTCAAACCTATAACTCCCGCAAACCCGTTAAATAAACTAAAGATAAGTTCTACCACTTTCAAATTAATATGAAAAACGCCTACATTATAAGGAACTCCCTTAAACAGGTACCTTTCTGGTGAGAACTCTGAACGCATCTTTTCAGAGACGTTTTTTGTGAGAGCTTTTAACAGAGTTGTTAACTGTGGTGTTATATCAAAATGGTCGAAAAGGTGAGCAAAATGACCGATTAAAAATTTATTGCCATCCGCCTTCAGTTTAAAAGCTGAGTAACACAAAACAACACTTTATTGGCTGTTTAAAGAAATGGAAGGTACTCGAGAAGAAAGAGTTAAAGGGGAAGTATCACGAAAATTTGCTGTCATTTCAAAACCCAAAAATGTTTGACTGTCAGCAGAAACAACGAAATAATTGTCAAGTTTGTTAAAAATTATCACCCCAGTGCAATAAAACTGTCGATTAGTGCCTCTGGCCAGACACAGGGTAGGCCGGTTTGGATTGAAACTTGAAAAATGTTAGGCTAATGTTTTTCAAGTTCTCGCATTTTTGTTTCCAAAATGCGCTAGAACAGATCACAAGTTGTTTCTTTCAAGAATTTAGTTGATTTCGTTTCTCTCGTCATTCTAGAATTATTTGGCAGGTGATTGAAGGTCTTATTTCATCATTTTTAACAAAAGATATCAAAAACCCCATGATACTTCCTCTTTTAGTCAATATTGATTTAAAAGTTAACAGAGGATATTCATAACAATCATTCAGTTCTTATTCAGTTCATTAACTGTTTAACATAGTGCTAGGAAGTCAAGTCCACCAATTAACTGAAGTCATAATTTCACTGGATCATTGTTTCACACTGCGGTAGGGAACCTAGCGCTACGACTTCCTTTTGCCCCTATTATCAAAGAAAAAAATTCTCCTAACTTATCTCCTGACTTTTCTTAGGGATTAAGTAAACTGAAATTGTTTGACATTCTCATAGAACGTACTTTCATCGCAACGACGTTGCGAGAATGCCAATTCCTGATTGAACGTAAAACACCGTTAGCCCATTAATTTCAACTGGAACCATTTCATATTGTAAACGCTTTGCAAAATCCCTTGTCAGTTAAACCAATTTCTCTATCCTGAGCAATTACAGAATGTTCTCCGGTTGTAGAAGTGAAACAAAATAATGGAAAGAAGAAATGAGAGAGAAACTAAGTACCTGGAAAATTTGCAGTCACTTCTACTCTTTCTCATCTTTTCAGAGACACTTTTCAGAGAGAACTTTGAAGCGCAATATTAGCTGCGATGTTAAGCTGTACTTATTCAGCTTCAAATACGTGCAGAGTGCAAAATGGTCGATTAAAAATTTATTGCCCCCCGCTCCCGTTTCAAAGAGTTAATCAGAAATGGTTGTTTTCATTGGCTACTTAAGACACTTCAAGTAAGACAAGTATTTGCCACTTAAGTCAATATTTTAACAAACAACAAACAATTTCAATGTTTCTTGCGTCATATACGAATTAAATGGAAAACGGTTTACAACCTCGTTCCCAGGGTCTCTCTTCTTCCCGCCCCAGCGAGAGAGAGAGAGAGACCCGTCTCTCTCTCTCTTTCGCTGGGGCGGGAAGAAGAGAGACCCTGGGAACGAGGTTGAACGGTTTAATTTAATTACCCTGGTACCTTGAAGCAAATTCTTTTTATATATTGGTATGTAAAATTATGTACATGATTACAATGGTGAAAATTTGTCGGTCAAGCCAAGTTCCGAAGAAAATAAACGTTTAAGCAGGTGAAATTCGGCGATACAATTTTTTTTGTCACTCGGACTTGTTTAAAATTGATTTAGTAATTAATCACGCGATTTCTCATTAACCGCTTTAGTTTGTGTCTGTTCTTTCAATAGCAAATACTAAGAATTAATATCATCATTGAGATATTAGCTACCTGCTAAAAGATGTGAAATAGAAAAACGAAGGGGCGTAGAGTCAATACAATCGAGAGAGGGAATAATTTCCAAGCCATTATATACTGGCAGCTGCATGTTGTAAATTACAGTGCTTTGACTCCATCCCGTTGTTCTAAGCAGACTATGAAATAATTAACACTTTATGACAGGCCTCAAGGAAAACAGTTTTGTTCCCAAGAATCTAAGTGTTTCTTTAGACCTCGTCTCGAGACACACTGATGTCCCGAGGAGCCGTTATTGAATGATTTGTTTCATAGCGATTTACGGAAAAAAACAGAAGACAAACAAAACTTTGAAAAACGCACTGAATCACATGACAAAATTACGCCACTCCTCGCTCACGCGCTGTTTACGTGCAAAAGCGGTCTCTCTTAATTGTCCTACATCATTGTTTTCGCAATCTTACACGTTTGGCGGCAAATAGTTCTATCGTAAAATGTCACGTGACTATGAACTTGCCAATGTATGTCTTTCGCAATCTTACACGTTTGGCGGCAATAGTGCTATCGCAAGATGAACGTGACTATGAACTTGCCAATGTATGCGCGGAGTTCAGCTATATGACAATCTGTCTTACGAGTGGCCTCTGTTTAAACACAGATATTGACTTAAATAGCAACGCTTGCTTTTCGTTCTGTTGTAAGCAGCCAATAAAAATGACAATGGTTCTGATTAACTCTTCAATTCCATACGACCGGAAAGTAGGAGGGAGAAAACAAAAGAATCAATAATTATCTTTCAGTATGAGTTCTGTCACAGTTAAGGTTTCACTTCAAAGATCACTCTCAAAGGATACCTGGCGTAATACACGGGAAAGGCAACTGCAAAGTCTTTGAGTAAGTAAAAACATAACGGTTTGTCTTCCTTTATGATGTGATTTTCATCTCATTTCAGTTCTTTTCTACACTAATTTCTTTCAGCGAATAATTGATTGAACAGGGCTTGATTGAACAGTTCATTATCCCTCCTGCATACTCATTAGCATTTAGTTATGGGAAAGTCACCCCAGACGAGCAAGCTCGCTGGGGAAAACCTGAGAGGTGCCAATAAAGTAAGCAGAAGGGGTGGGTGGGTGGGACGATTCCAACCACAGTTAGGCAAAACTGACAACTATGAATAATTAACGCATGCTTATATACTATGCACGCGGGCTAATGAATACTAATAAAGTATGAATAGTTCATTATCCCTCCTGCATACTCATTAGCATTTAGTTATGGGAAAGTCACCCCAGACTGCGCCCCGCATTCGCTGGCTAATCCAAACAATCATACCAAAATAAGTCCCCCAAGTCCCCAACCTTACCCATCCTCAACCCAACTAACTTTCCCAACCCTCACTAATATTTCAACATGACCGTCATAGATGCTATACAGAAAACCATGCCAAACTATTTCAGGCCTTGAACGCATTTCCAAAATTTATTGAAACAAAAACAAAATGAACAAGGCAAGATCAAAGGAACCTACGAAAACTATGATAAACTATGCAACCTTTAGTTATGACACTCCTTGTAAACATTCGCTAGTATCTACCTCTATCGAAACAACAATACCAAGCCTTAGAATGCGTTGGGAAAAAAGGATAAACAAGCTTTACATCCTGAAACAAACGTAATGCTTAGAATGCTAAAGTAAAACCATGTAGGTTATTATACTGCTTGTAAGCTTTCGCTAAATCTACTTCCAACGAAGACGTCCGCCGCTCCACCAACGCCAAGCACCTGATTCAACTTAATATAATGACGTGCAGTCGATGAGGACTTCCAGCCCACGTGATCCATGATCGCACCAAGCTTCGCTCCGGCAATGGCGAGCTAAATTGCACAGCCACTCCTTAGACCATGTAAAATAACATTCCGATTAGCAAAAGCTGGAATTTGGCGAACATACGTCGAGAGCCGCGCCTGAGCCGCGGCCGACTCAAAAGGTGCTGGCAAAATTTCTCCAGAAGGATTGAGGGGCCGAAACAAAAATCCTTGTCGGATAGAGATCTTCAAAAGGTCGCAGAAGCTAATGTAAACCTCAACTGCAGTCACCAGGCAGACGGAAGGGTCCGCATGATGCTTGAGAGCAAAAATGTTCGACGTGCCGTCTCGCAGCGACTTAGTTAGTGTATGGTTAAAGGTAGAGCCTTTTTTCCGGAAAATAGAGAATCTCCTTTGTTTTTATTCGACCGAGGTCTCCGGCCCTGTCGCCACCAAAGAATTGTACCTTAAAAAAGGCTTGATCTCTTTCGAGAACAAATAGCTGTGATGAAGAACGAACATGTATGTTCATGCGCCTAGTTATTTCTGAAGATAAAAACACCAAATCCTGAAGAATGAAAGTTCAGCCTGTCTCTGCATGACCCTTGTGGCAAGCTGTTCCTCTCTGACCGCTGATAAATAGGACTTAATCAGTGGTGAAGCTGCGGGGTTGGCGATCCCAGGGAAAAGACTATCAGTTGCCGATCTCCCATACTAGTTGAATATAGCTCTTAATTTTCCAATTATCGAGTCAATGGATCCGTATGCTAAACGCTTAGGGCAAACACAAGAAGAAGCATTCTTCTCACCCAACAAAGGGGCAGGAATCAATATGTACCACCGTCTTGCTAAAATTATCCTTCCAGATCAAGAAGTCAATCACGTCGTCAGGTATTGCCGAGCAAATGTCCCTCTTCGAGGTGGATTCTAAGAACTGTGAAAACTCCATCTCTAAAGCACTTCTTTGTTTTTGATAAGGGGTAGCCTGTTGCCTAGTAACCAAAGTTTTCTTTCTCCCCCTTATAAAACAGAGGTCAATAGGGGCCTTGAGACTCTTCAAAGTTGTATGTGACTTTGTCTGACGCTGATAGCCATATCTCTGACAATAGCAAAAGTCAAAATCATAGGGTTTGGAACAAGCCGGGCACGACACAGATGGCTGGAAAAGTCTGGGTACCAACGGCGAAGAATGAAAAGAGAAAAAAGGTTTCTCCCTTTAGGCAGTTTACGACATGTCTTTCCCAATCCTAAATGCCCAGAGGCTATACGGAGAGGAGCCAGGAATAAAACCATCCTTTGAAGGGAAAAGGAGCGTATCCGGTGATCCCTTCTCGGCCACTAAAACATTGTGGCTGGACAATGCATTTAATAACGGCCACCACCCGGGTAAGGAGAACATCAATGGTACTACTATCGAAACAACTGGATTCACTGATGCGAGGAAACGCACAAGAGGCCCAATAAGTGAAAATGGTGGGAAAGTGTAGGCGTTAACGCGGTTACCATCGCAAACAGAGAGGTCTTGGTTAAAAACATTGACACCCGATGACTCTGGAGTAGGGTAGGGCGTAAAGTGCTTTAACGAGTTCCCTTGCCAGTCCCGTTGAACATTGCAATCTAATGACATCAAATCAAGATCATGGCCATTAATTCCGCCAAACCGACGCTGGACGATTTCCCAAGACTTCGGAGAAAGCATAGCATCCGAACGAGATAGTCTCCTGGAAAACCAATCTGCCTGGTTCAGGTGAGAAGGAACAAAAGACATTTCCAGGGAAAGGTTTCTATCCACAAAGAACTGGAAAATCAATCGCAAAATCTGAACTAACTTTCTAGAGCGTGGCCCACGGCCCGACCAAGCGTGGAAGACAACCATGCTGTCCACCTGTGCATCAATCCTGCAATCAGAGACGCTTTCCGGGAGTGACTGCAATCCCCTGAGGACGGCCCACATCTCCTTCACATTAATATGCTCGCTTCGAACAGTTTCTTCCCAGTAGTCGCCGATAGAAATGGTCCCGGTAGGCAGGTGAGTTACCGCTCCCCAACGGAAAGACGAAGCGTCTGAGGTAAAAGAGATGGCAACATGACGTTCACTTCTCCACCGAATCGCCTTGTCCCTACTATCAAGGAACCTCCAAAACACTATTTCCTCTCTCAGATTCGGAGATAAATTCACCTCACCACCTCTGGAAGCCTTTGCAATTGACGCCGCCATTTCCCTAATGTAGAATTTAGACGCTGGAAAAGCCAGGGAGAAGGAATTGAATTTCCTATCAACCTCTGTAAAGACTTAAAGGAGATAGTAGATCCACGCGAAAGTATTTGCTCGCGTAGCTGAGAGAACTTTATCTTCTTATCTTCAGGAATGCGAAAAGCCTGCGCTATCGAAACCACTATCATGCCCAAGTAACGGATGCTGGTTACAGGGACCAGAACGCATTTGGAAAGGCCCAAAAAAATAACCCAGGTTTACCAGCACTAAACAGACTATGTACAAAGCCCCCTCCGCAGATTGATAACTGTATTCCGGCGTCCTCTGCGACAGTGGGCGTGACCAAAATCCCTTCAAAGCAAACAGCTCCCCATTCAAACGGTCGTTAATATACAGGGAACACGCGACCCCTAAACTCCTGAAAAAATTTGTGGGGCCCAGTCCAACAGTTTGGTATACAAATGGAGAATTCTTCCACCCGAAGGGAAGCGTAACTCCAACCAACCACCACCCCTGCCATTCAATACCAAAATACTGCTGAGAATCAAAGGAAAGCAAAATATGGTCATAGCCGGACTTGTCATCAATTTTGCTCATGTAGGAGTTAGGATATAAGACACGAGGGACGCCAACAAGCGTGTCCAGCGAAAAGGGGGTTTCGACCATCCACAAGTTTAAAAACCTGGCATCAATGCATAACCTCGGCTTTTGTGGTTCGATCGTCATGGGAAGGACGAGGTGGGGCGGCGCCCCTACACCCACTTTACCACAAACACGGATCGCTCCTGTCTCGATACGTTTCAAAATTGTTTTCGTAACAAATTGCGAAAACTGTTTGCAAGAGTAGTGGTTCTTAAAAACCCTAGTCGGGGGTTCCGCGCTCTCATACTTAACACCCATGAATGATCCCTTAAAGGGCTTCATGAATTTTTTGATATCCACCCCATGCTCCAACCATTCTAGAACGTCCTTTGCAGGTTCGTACCCGTCCAAAATGTTTTCCCAGAGTCGAATTCGGGTGCGAAGTTGACCAGGTTGAAAGGAGTCCGGATCGCAAAACAACAGATCCCGCAGGTTAGGAGTTTCCCCCGCCACAATGCCTTGAACATGGGTTAAACAAGCGTCTTCTGATGTCATTTTCTCCGAACTCGGTTTACCCTCCATGGATACCCATCGTATTTCCTTATGCCTGCTTTTTCCCTCCGCTTCCAAGGCATAAAGGTCACCGTATCTCCCTTGAGACGTTTTGGTTTGGGCTAGAACAAAAGCATCAAAAAGGAAAAAGGATCAGAATGATGTACTCAAACAGAGACTGCAAACCCGAGTTCGGAGAAAATGACCACCGTAGCCCGAGTAATCGGGCTCAAGGGCATGCCTATGGGCAAAACGCTTGGGGGTCATTTTCCCAACCTCGAGACCACAGACTAAAAACGACTCATATTACTCAGTGCCTTTACATTTTATTATTTTCAATTGCAAATACAAGGACAATCCCGAATTCCATTGAAACACACATCACTTTAACAGATTTCACAATCTTTAACGCTTGTCCGGGCAAGAGCGTGAGATGTGTCCCGCCTTTCCACACACCCAGCACTTCCTCTCCGAAAGTGATCTAAAACCGAGATTGGTGCCGCGCCTCTGGTATGGAGCCCCAGTGAACGAAGCTTGATTCACCGAAACGGGTCGTTTGGCTGTCTTAGCAATAACCTTGGCCACCTTGGCCTCCTCTTTTGACGCCACCAGCTTTATTAACACCTGCTGGAGGCACGGGTTGCTCAACAACGGACGGAACTGCCTTAGCACTATTCCATAACGCGACGCTCTTTCATCCTTCTTTTCCTTTGTAACATTGACCACTTCATCCAGAGCGGCGATCGCAGCATGTGGGTCAAAAAGAGCCACTGGACGCGCGATCACCATCTGGAGACACGAGAAAGCAGACTCGATTGCCGATGCATCGATTTTTGTCTTCCACTCATCATACTCCTTCTTTAGTGCCCCGACCGTTGCGGGCGGGACCTACAAAAGAAAGAAAACACCAAGTAACTCCTCAATGTCCTTAAAGACGGTTTGCTTGTTGCCTCCCATTCTTACGCCACCTCACGGCACAGAGCGAAAAGAAAAGTCATTGCACAAGTGGTGCCCGACCGATTTTTTTTTTCTTTTCACGCCACCTCGTGGCACAGGGAAAAATTTCTCGACACACCTCCGTATCGGTCCTCGACCGCTTACTTCGTGTTTTTCTTTTTTTTTCACGCCGCCCCTTAGCACAGAGCAGAAGTCCTCGACCCACAGCTCGATCAGTCCTCGACCGATTTCCCATTTTCCCTTTTTTTTCCCACGCCACCTCGTGGCACAGAGCAGAAGTCCCCGACACGCTGCTCGATCGGGCCTCGACCGATTTTTTTTTTTTACGCCACCTCGTGGCGCAGAGCAGAAGTCCTCGACACGCTGCTCGAACGGTCCTCGACCGATTTTTCCTTTTCCTTTTTTTTTTTTTTTTTTTTTCACGCCACCTCGTGGCGCAGAGCAGAAGTCCTCGACACGCTGCTCGATCGGTCCTCGACCGATTTTTTTTTTTCACGCCACCTCGTGGCACGGAGCAGAAGTCCACGACGCACTGCTCAAACAGTCTACGCCACCATGTGGCCAGACAAGCAAAACGGAACACCACTGTGAGACTAAAACGGACCATGGCCGAGGCCGCACATTCCGCGCCCCTCAAGGGACAAGTAAGGAAAGGTGCAAACAGCATAAATAATTTCTACGGTCCTCCAACACAAACAGCTCCCAAATATATCGCAACCCTAATTCATAAGAAAAAACAAAAGAAGAAAACAACTGAGTGCAACAGCAAAAACGTTATATAAAACAACAGAATATCGCCCAAACATTTAAAAGAACTGTATCGTGGCGAACCCAGAAGAATACGCGCCGACCATGTGCTCTAAGCGCGAAATTTAAAACCGGCTCCCCAGTAACGGGAAAAACATAACGAGAAAATGTAATGTTGGGCAAACAGAAATAGGCAACAAACCCCGGCTAGAATACAAAACTAAAACATTGTAGGCGAATGTATACCTCAAGGTTGACTGTCGAGCTGTTCGACGTACTCGTCTCATTAACGTTTTCTCGGGCAGAACTTTGGGCCGCAATATCCCCGCTCGCAGTTGCTCCTGAAGTTGCACCAGCCAGTTGCACCAGTGGAGCAGCCTGTTCAACAGCGCTTTGAAGTGGCTGTAAAATTTCCTGGGCCCTCGCAGGGTCGTTCACTTGGGACGGACGCTCGGACATCTTCAACCGATTCCAACCACAGTTAGGCAAAACTGACAACTATGAATAATTAAGGCATGCTTATATACTATGCACGCGGGCTAATGAATATTAATAAAGTATGAATAGGATTGAAACGTGACTATGAACTTGCCAATGTATGTGCGCAGTTCAGCTATATGACAATCTGTCTTACGAGTGGCCTCTGTTTAAACACAGATATTGACTTAAATAGCAACGCTTGCCT
>NW_028145763.1:1567500-1607500 GCF_977016875.1 Pavona decussata | reverse complement strand
AGCACGACATCGAGCTAAGAAATTGTGAACAGACATATTTTTAGGTAATCTTTCCTTGAATGAAGGTAAAAATTTTGTAGGCCTCCCAGTTTTGAATTCTAGAATTTGGTGACGTCACGTGAAAACCAAGAATTGTCTTCGCCAGAGGAGAAGAAAAAAAAAAAAACCAGGAAGAATCCTCTGACAGGAGAAAACTCACAGAACGATAAGTTCCAATAACGAGCACAATAGTCCAATAACCTTATACATGTAACTACATGTATTACTCAACAGAAAAACTGTGGCGATAAAGAACGTCTACTGGATTGTGTAACAAACAAACAAACGCGAAGGTTGTAGATGTTTTACGCTTGAAATGTAACATTGCAAAAAATGCCGTTTCCTCTTTGCTCCTAAATCAGGCAGTTTAAAGAAAAGTTATTACTTTGGGTTTCGATAAGCACTGGCAAAAGGGCTAGGTCTCCGCAATTACCATATGTAAATTACCCGAAATTTAGACCCCCTGTGGTCTGACCTCTGGTAAGCGACCACCTCCCGTAAGCGACCACATATCCTCGACATTATGGGTGGTCGCTTACGGGAGGTTCGACTGTATTTGCGTGTGGTGGAGAGAATGGCTGACGCAACTAAACGTTCACGTTTGGAAACTGACCCTAGATTCATAAATCTTCCTTGGGATAAGATGCGTTTTTTGGGGGGCAGGCACGGACCCCTTCTCATAACTGATATTTGCTATTTAAATGCCATAGACTGTCTAATCCCCCCACCGATGCCTGGCATTTTTTGCCCTCCCTCCCTTCCCTCCGGTTTGCGCGGCTTCAAACTGATATGTGTACAACAGTTCAGCGTTACTTATTAAGACCTTCTGTTCTGTTTTGTGTAAATTTTGATAAGCTCGAATGAAAAATGTCAGTTTTACCACTGAATGCCAGAGTAGCAGCTCATTCATAACGTAGCTGTATCATAATAGAATGTACTTAGTGTAGTTTTCGTAGGAAACAAGCACGGTATTGGTTTGAATTCACTCAATGTTGCAGTTATTATGAAAAAGGAAAACACAAAAAGTCAATTTGTATTTGTCAAGTTGTTTTATCCGTGGGTTAGTGGAAATGGACAAAACCAAGATTGTGGATTCAAGATGGTGTCTGTTTAGAAATAATAGCATAAAATTGTCCCGTCAAAGACAGGAAATGTTTAAATTCGCTATAGTGCGACTCGGCCCTAAAGTCACCTAATAAAATATACCTCAAGAGTATTATGTTAAACACTAAAAACACGAATAAGGTAGAAACTCACACTTGTATTATTTTATCATTGGTTTTCTTGGGTTCATTTATTGTTCAGTGTTAAGAAGTTATACAATGTATGCTTTATTTACGGGAATATTCGAATCAAAGGGATAAAAGTATTAAAAAGTTCAATGGTTTATCTTTCTGTTTATGTTTTAGTGTTATGCTGATCTAGCTCTGATCAAATGTTGTTTTCTCCTGGTATAAATTTGTTTTAAGCAGGTGTTCTGTTTTCCACTAATTCTCAGGCAATTTATCCTTTCGTCAAGAATGTTTGAAATTGTTTTTTCCTCAATAACAATACATTGTTTATATGATGTCAAGCCGTAATTCATCGTATCTGGCCTTAAGTTAACCTTTCGCTACATTTGCCTGGAAATGGCTACCCTTCTTGTTTTTATCGTTTCTGGAGAAGATATTCATTGTTTCTTACCGAGTTTATACCAGTCGATATTTTGTTAATAAAGTTAGTTTTCACTGTACTTATTTGAATAATAATAATCTTTAAATCTTTGCGTTTGAAAGTGACTATTAATGTCAATACGCTTTGTTCTGTAACCACGCACTGTATTTTTAATAAGGTAGCTGAAGGTTGTAAACACGTACACTGTAATTTATGGAAATAGGCGTGGACTTGTAGTACCGCCCTTCTTCTTGGAAAGTTGTTGTTTTGCAACAATTACGCTGGATACTTCTTGAAACTTCATTATAGTATATTACAAACTCATAATTGTCAATGTGTAATTTTTATCGATGCAAATGTTCATTGTAATTTTTATATTTCTTCCGTTGCTTTATTGTGGTTGGACATTTCGAAGAACATAACGAAAACCAAGAGAGGATCCTCTCTTGCGAAAACCTCGAAAGAAAGGTACATTTTCCTCATATCAAATAAAGGGAAGGTATCTATTAAAAATTCCGATACCAACCAATCATAGGAAGGCTTACGTTAGCCAACATGTATTTGACGAGTGCTTGACAGTAGGTTGTCAATCACACTCCAGCCAACATAAAAGCAACGCGAGAAGTTCTTCATTCAGAGAATGTTGTAGCTGAGCTGTAGAGTGAACTTTTAAAATACAACGTAGCCATTGAACAACAATTGTGTGTGTCAAGTGAATTCAACTCGTTGGCTAAACTGAGCCGAATATCTCCTTGGTTAGACGCTAAGGTTGATCTATCAATTACATAACCTCTTTAACCCTATCTGCACCAGGGGGTTTCTGCTCGCGTCGAATATGGTAAATCGGTACATGCATTTTGCAAAGACAAGAAGACGATTGAATGGCCGCCACTTGTCACGCATGGTATAACTGTTTAATACTTCTGCGGCCCGGTGAAAAAAGAAAAAAAATACTTGAGATAATATTGTGCCATTGAGTTCGCCTATGAGACGGTTGGGGTTTTCATCCATCGCAGTGAATTTGTTTTGGCTAACATTAGCAAAGACGAGTTTTTAATGCATGTTTATGCACAGCTAGTTTCTAACTTACTAAACTTCCTTATAAATGTTTAATAAATTAAAATAATAGCTCCTATATAATACGACAGAAGTAATAGAGCATACTAACGCTCATGCTTCACAGTTTCATAATCATTTTTGGCCCATTTAAGAATTCATTCCGAGCGTGGTTGTAACATCGTAAAATATGTGGCTACTATTAAAGGTTTAAGAGTTTTAAGGACAATATTTGCGCTTTAAATTTATGGAAACTCTCAAGTTTTAAACAACCTTAATTTTTAATTACTTCTGATTAATTAACACAACGGGATAACCCATCACGCACATTGTTTTGGACTCAGTTCGTTGTTTACAGGGATCATGTAAATACCGCAATGTTGGAAGGCATGACTTTTTTATACGTTTTATTTTTAATTTAAACACTGAATTAAAACACGATACTCGCATCATTACAGCAACAGTTGAAAGGATAAAAATTCCAACCGTATTTTCTCAACAGTGTGTCTTGAAGGTGAGTGAATATATATATAAGTTACGACAGGTGTTTTTCCGTTCAAATTTAAGTGGTACAAGGTGTAAATGTTTTTAAACGATGTTTTGAGAAAAAGTTGATTCCTGAGAGGTTTTACAAGTTTGTTTAAGTATGAGTCATTGGAGGTGATCAAAATCCGCATCGAGCCAAAAATATAACTGAATAGAAATATTTGATCTCAGTCGGAATGAAGCTTCGCCACACACTTAGCATAAAGAATGTTTCTGTCGTCTAGCCGAATCAACAATTTAAAGTTCAAAGGATACAGTTCTGGTGTTTGAAGACCCAAACAGGGCTATAATATCACGGCACAGTTTAATACTGAGGTTTTACGTTCAATTTTACTAACGATTTTTTAGATTGTATCGTGGACGTAAACTTTGATAGCTTGAAAGCTCAATGAAACCAGCTTTATTTTTTTATGTCCATGACAAATTGTGTTGGGGTAACCGAAACCTTGTAAAATAAGTTTGCTTGACTTCAAATAAGTAACAACTTCAATTTTTATATCCTTTTAAACTTTGGGTGTACAACAAAAGTTAGGTTGAATTTTACCTCGACAGTACAAATTTTCCTTCTGAGGGATGGGTCGCACTAGAGTGAGTTTAAATTTGTTTATTCAAGTAACTCTGTCAATAGATTAATTTGGGTGAAATAAGTGCGACCCCACTGCAAAAATTTTGCCAATCTTCAACGAAGCCGAAGTGCGGCCTCGTAGACGACTAAATTTTGACAAAGAAATCAGCTTTAATTTTTTATGATCATGACAAATTGTGTGGGGGTCACTGAAACCTGGAAATCTTTACTAAAATAGCCTCTCCCGTCCCTTGCTCCTGTCTCGCTCTGTGAGACAATCGATTATTAATTCACAGTTCTGTAAAAAACCAAAATGCCGCTGGACTTGAGGATTAGACAGAATTTGAGAATAGTGTATTTTTCAGTCAGTGACGCAGGCATACTCGATAAAAAAGAAATCCGCCGAGTTCTCCTAAAAGAAGTCGAACATAGTTCGGTTGCTCTACCACGAGCTATAGGAGACTCGTGGGGTTAGGCCATTAAACTACTGTACATTCCTAAGGATAGCACTTGATGGCCTTAACTCAAGTCTGGATTAAAGTCTTGAAAGTTTGTATCACGTGGCCTTTTCTTATTGCTTCCTTGCGCGAATAGATGGCGACTATGCTGACTGTAAAATGCTGTTATATAACTATCACTCACGGGAATCTGCCCGGAATGGTAGACTTTAATTCAAACAAAATCAGGTCACGTGAGTTACTAAACTTCCTTATAAATGTTTAATAAATTAAAATAATAGCTGCTATATAATATGACAGAAGTAATAGAGCATAAAACACTCATGTTTGACAGTTTCATAATCATTTTTGGCCCATTTGAGAATTCACTCTGAGCATGATTGTGACATCATAAAACACTTGGCTACTATTAAAGGTTTAAGAGTTTTAAAGACAATATTTGCGCTATAAATTAAATTTATGGAGACTCTCCAGTTTTAAACAACCTTAATTTTTAATTACTTTTTATTAATTAACACAACAGGATAACCCATCACGCACATTGTTTTGGACTCAGTTCATTGCTTACAGGGATCATGTAAATACATCAATGTTGGAAGGCATGACTTTTTTATACGTTTTATTTTTAATTTAAACAAGTAAAACACGATACTCGCATCATTACAGCAACGTTGAAAGGATAAAAGTCCAACCGTATTTTCTTCAACAGTGTGTCTTGAAGGTGAGTGAATATATAAGTTACGACAGGTGTTTTTCCGTTCAAATTTAAGTGGTACAAGGTGTAAATGTTTTTAAACGACTTCTCGAGAAAAAGTTGATTCCTGAGAGGTGTTACAAGTTTGTTTGAGTATGAGTCATTGGAGGTGATCAAAATCGGTATCGAGTCAAAAATACTACTGAATAGAAACGTTTGATCTCAGTCGGCATGAAGCTTCGCCACACACTTTGCATAAAGAATGTTTCTGTCGTCTAGCCGAATCAACAATTTAAAGTTCAATGAATACAGTTCTGGTGCTTGAAGACCTAAACAGGGCTTTAATATCACGGCACGGTTTTAATACTGAGGTTTTACGTTCAATTTTACTAACGATTTCTAGATTGTATCGTGGAGGTAAACTTTCGGATAGCTTGAAAGCTCAATGAAACCAGCTTTAATATTTTTATGTCCATGACAAATTGTGTTGGGGTAACTGAGACCTTGGCTTGACTTCAAATAAGTAACAACGCCATTTTTTTTATGTCCTTTTAAACTTTGGGATTCTGAGGGATATGTCGCACTAGAGTTAATTTAAATTTGTTTATTCAAGTAACTCATTCAATACATTCAATACATTTGGGTAAAATAAGTGCGACCCCACTGCCAAAATTTTGCCAATCTTCAAAGAAGCCGAAGTGCTGCCTCGGAGGCGACCAAATTTTGGCAAAAAAGGCAATTTTGTTTTTTCTAACCATTAGGCTGTTATTTACACCAGTTATTAGGCGTTGCAAAATTACGGCTGGAAGTAATTCTAAGTTATGAGCACACATTACGGCAAGGCAAAATTAACTAATCCATGGCTTCAAGTTCAAGACCGAGACCAGTGCATAGGAAACAAAAACCAAAAAGGCGAAGGGCGACACAAAGATCCAAGCTGAACAACAACGAATGTATGTACAGTCATGTGGGGAAATCATATATGGCGATTTTGGTTTGTCATTTAATGTGTCAAGCTGATTGAGAAAGAACGCTCATAAGATGGATTTACGATTCAGTGACGTTTACTTAATCGGTTGAGTTTATTTTGGAAATAAAAACTTCTTTTGATGCGACCAATAACAAAAATTGGGACTTGTCAATGTTTTTCCCTTCAAATTCAAGTGATACAAGGTGTAAATGTTCTTAAACGAAGTTTCGAAAAAAAGTTGATTCCTGAGAGGCGGTCATTGGAGGTGATCAAAATCCGTATCGAGTCAAAAATACTACTGAATAGAAATGTTTGATCTCAGTCGGCATGAAGCTTCGCCACACACTTTGCATAAAGAATGTTTCTGTCGTCTAGCCGAATCAACAATTTAAAGTTCAATGAATACAGTTCTGGTGCTTGAAGACCTAAACAGGGCTTTAATATCACGGCACGGTTTTAATACTGAGGTTTTACGTTCAATTTTACTAACGATTTCTAGATTGTATCGTGGAGGTAAACTTTCGGATAGCTTGAAAGCTCAATGAAACCAGCTTTAATTTTTTATCTCCATGACAAATTGTGTTGGGGTAACTGAAACCTTGTAAAATAGGTTTGCTTGACTTCAAATAAGTAACAACTTCACTTTTTATATCCTTTTAAACTTTGGGTGTACAACAAAAGTTAGGTTGAATTTTACCTTGACAGTACAAATTTTCCTTCTGAGGGATGGGTCGCACTAGAGTGAGTTTAAATTTGTTTATTCAAATAACTCTGTCAATACATTCATTTGGGTAAAATAAGTGCGACCCCACTGCAAAAATTTTGCCAATCTTCAACGAAGCCGAAGTGCGGCCTCTTAGACGACTAAATTTTGAGAAAGAAATCAGCTTTAATTTTTTATGATCATGACAAATTGTGTGGGGGTAACTGAAACCTGGAAATCTTTACTAAAATAGCCTCTCCCGTCCCCTGCTCCTGTCTTGCTGTGTGAGAGAATCGATCATTAATTCACAGTTCTGTAAAATTAACCAAAATGCCGCTGGACTTGAGGACTAGACGGAACTTGAGAATAGTGTATTTTCCAGTCAGTGACGCAGGCATACTCGATAAAAAAGAAATCCGCCGAGTTCTCCTAAAAGAAGTCGAACATAGTTCGGTTGCTCTACCACTGAGCTATAGGAGACTCGTGGGGTTAGGCCATTAAACTACTGTACATTCCTAAGGACAGCACTTGATGGCCTTAACTCAAGTCTGGATTAAAGTCTTGAAAGTTTGTATCACGTGGCCTTTTCTTATTGTTTCCTTGCGCGAATAGATGGCGACTATGCCGACTGTAAAATGCTGTTATATAACTATCACTCACGGGAATCTGCCCAGAATGGTAGACTTTAATTCAAACAAAATCAGGTCACGTGACTTATTAAACTTCCTTATAAATGTTTAATAAGTTAAAATAATAGCTCCTATATAATACGACAGAAGTAATAGCGTATACAAACGCTCATGTTTCACAGTTTCATAATCAGTTTTGGCCCATTTGAGAATTCACTCTGAGCATGATTGTGACATCATAAAACACGTGGCCACTAATTGAGGTTTGAGAGTTCAGTAAGGACAATATTTGCGTTATAAATTTATTGATACTCTCAAGTTTTAAACAACATTAATTTTTAATTACTTTTAATTAGTTTTAATTGACATCACGGGATAACCTATCAAGCACATCGTTTTGGACTTAGTTCGTTGTTTATTTTGAGCTCAGTAACAAGGATCATGTAAATACATCAATGTTGGAAGGCATGACTTTTTATACGTTTTATTTTTAATTTAAACACTAAATTAAAACACGATACTTGCATTATTACAGCAACAGTTGAAAGGATAAAAAGTCTAACCGTATTTTCTTCAAGAGTGTGTCTTGAAGGTGAGTGAATATAAAAGATACGACAGCTGCTTTTCCGTTCAAATTTAAGTGGTACGAGGTGTAAGTGTTTTTAAACGACTTGTCGAGAAAACGTTTATTACTGAGAGGTGTTACAAGTTTGTTTTAGTATGAGTCATTGGAGGTGATCAAAATCCGTATCGAAAATACTACTGAATAGAAATGTTTGATCTCAGTCGGCATGAAGCTTTGCCACACACTTAGCATAAGGACGGAATGTTTGTCGTCTAGCCGAATCAACAATTTAAAGTTCAAAGAATACAGTTCTGGTGTTTGAAGACCTAAACAGGGCTATAATATCACCGCACAGTTTTAATACTGAGGTTTTAGATTCAATTTTACAAACGATTTTTTAGATTGTATCGTGGACGTAAACTTTGATAGCTTGAAAGCTCAATGAAACCAGCTTTAATTTTTTACGTCCATGACAAATTGTGTTGGGGTAACTGAAACCTTTTATAAAATAAGTTTGCTTGACTTCAAATAAGTAAGAACGCCACTTTATATCCCTTTAAACTTTGGGTGTAAAACGGAAGTTAGGTTGAATTTTACCTCGACAGTACAAATTTCCCTTCTGAGGGATGGGTCGCACTAGAGCGTAACTCTGTCAATAACAATACATTCATTTAGGTAAAATAAGTGTGACCCCACTGCAAAAATGTTGCCAATCTTCAAAGAAGCCGAACAGTGCTGCCTCGAAGACGAGAAAATTTCGACAAAGTAGGCAATTTTTGTTTTTTCTATCCATTAGGCTGCTGTTTACGCCAGTTATTAGGCCATGCAAAATTACGGCTGGGAGTAATTCCAAGTTTTGAGCAAGCATTACGACAAGGGCAAAATTAAATAATTGATGGCTTCAAGTTCAAGACCGATCGCGACCGAGACCAGTGCATAGGAATACCACAAGCTTGAAAAAAACCAAAAATCCGCCGAATTCTCCTAAATGGAGTCAAACATAGTTCAGTTGCTCTATTACTGAGCTATAGGAGACTCGTGGGGGTTAGGACAGTCATTAAACTAGGTTTCTAAGGACAGCACTTGAAGGACTTAGCTCAAGTCTGGATTAAAGTCTTGAAAGTTTATATCATGTGACCTTTTCTTATCGTTTCCTTGCGCAAATAGCTGCCGACTATGCTGACTGTAAAATGCTGTTATATAACTATCACTTACGGGAATCTGCCCGGAATGGTAGACTTGAATTCAAACAAAATGAGATCACCTGACTCACTAACCTTCCTTATAAATGTTTAATAAATTAAAATAATACGACAGAAGTAATAGAGCATAAAAACGCTCATGTTTCACAGTTTCATAACCCTTTTTGACCCATTTGAGAATTCACTCTGAGCATGATTCTGACATCATAAAACACGTGGCCACTATTTAAGGTTTAAGAGTTTTAAGAACAATATTTGCATTTATAAATTTATGGAAACTCTCAAGTTTTGAGCAACATTAATTTTTAATCACTTTTTATCAGTTTTAATTAACACAACGGGATAACACATCACGCACATCGTTTTGGACTCAGTTCGTTGTTTATTTTGAGCTCAGTAACAAGGATCAAGTAAATACATCAATGTTGGAAGGCGTGACTTTTTTATACGTTTCATTTTTAATTTAAACAAGTAAACGACGACACTCGCATCATTACAGAAACAGATGAAAGGATAAAAGTCCAACCGTATTTTCTTCAACAGTGTGTCTTGAAGGGGAGTGAGTATATAAGTTACGACAGGTGTTTTTCCGTTCAAATTCAGCCGGTACAAGGTGTAAATGTTTTTAAACGATGTTTTGAGAAAAAGTTGATTCCTGAGAGGTGTTACAAGTTTGTTTAAGTATGAGTCATTGGAGGTGACCAAAATCCGTATCGAGTCAAAAATACTACTGAATAGAAATATTTGATCTCAGTCGGCACGAAGCTTCGCCACACACTTTGCATAAACAATGTTTCTGTCGTTTAGCCGAATCAACAATTTAAAGTTTAATGAATACAGTTTTTGTCGTGCTTGAACACCTAAACAGGGCTATAATATCACGGCACCGTTTTAATACCGTGGTTTTACGTTCAATTTTACTAACAATTTTAATTTCTAGATTGCTTTTTTTGAGGTAGACTTTGATAGCTTGAAAGCTCAATGAAACCAGCTTTAATTTTTGAGTTGATGACAAATTGTGTGCAGGTAACTGAAAGCTGGGCTGGACTTCAAATAAGTAACAACACCACTTTTCATATCTTTTTAAACTTTGGGTGTACAGCAAAAGTTAGGTTGAATTTTACCTCGACAGTACAAATTTTCCTTCCGAGGGTGGGTCGCACTAGAGCGAGTTTAAATTTGTTTATTCACGTAAGTCTGTCAATACATTCATTAGAGTAAAATAAGTGCGACCCCACTGCAAAAATTTTGCCAATCTTCAAAGAAGCCGAAGTGCGGCCTCGTAGGCGACCAAATTTTGGCAAAGAAGGCAATTTTGTTATTTCTAACCATTAGCCTGCATTTACGCCGGTTATTAGGCCTTGCAAAATTACGGCTGGAAGTAATTCCAAGTTATGAGCAAGCATTACGGGAAGCAAAATTAAATAATCCATGGCTTCAAGTTCAAAACCGATCGCGACCGAGACCAGTGCATAGGGATACCACAAGCTTGACAAAAATCAAAAATGTGAAGGGCGACACATTGATCCAAGCTGAATAACAACGAATGCATGTACAGTCATGGGGGGAAATCATATATGGCGATTTTGGTTTGTCCTTTGTGTCAAGCTGATTTAGAAAGAACGCTCATAAGATGAATTTACGTTTGACGTTTACTTAATCAGTGGAGTTTATTTTGGAAATGAAAACTTCTTTTACTGCGACCAATAACAAAAACTGGGACTTGCCGATTTTTTTCCGTTGAAATTCAAGTGGTACAAGGTGTAAATGTTTTTAAACGATGTTTTGAGAAAAAGTTGATTCCTGAGAGGTGTTACAAGTTTGTTTAGTTTGAGTCATTGGAGGTGATCAAAATACGTATCGAGTCAAAAATACAGCTGAATAGAAATGTTTGATCTCAGTCGGCATGAAGCTTCGCCACACATAAACAAAGTTTCTGTCGTTTAGCTGAATGAACAATTTAAAGTTGAATGAATATAATTCTGGTGCTTGAAGGCCCTAAACAGGGCTTTAATGTCACGGTACGGTTTTAGTACTGAGGTTTTACGTTCAATTTTACTAACGGTTTCTAGATTGCATCGTGGAGTTAAACTTAGATAGCTTGAGAACTCAATGAAACCAGCTTTAATTTTATTTTCATCAGTGAAAAATTGTGTGCAGGTAACTGAAACCTTGTCAAATAAGTTTGCTTGACTTCAAATAAGTAACAACGCCACTTTTTGCATTCTTTTTAACTTTGGGTGTACAACAAAACTTAAGTCTACTTTTAGCTCAACAGTACAAAATTCCCTTCTAAGGGATGGGTCGCACTAGAGCGAATTTTGTTTATTCAAGTAACTCTGTCAATCGTTGGTTTTCACATGACGTCATAAAAAACTGAAATTCATAACTAAACACAATTTTGGGATTTTATCTTCATCAAATAAAACAAAATATAAATTTCCATCGGCTTGCTTGTTTTCAGCAGGATGTCATTCTTTGTTTTGAAAATAGAGCAGTTTGAATTTTAGATTTTTACGCAGTGCGTGACAGAGGGATTGCCGCTCTAAACATGTCACGTACAAGAAAACATCGATTTGCCTCTTGTTTTTTCGAGGTCTGATCAGCTAACATGTAATAGAAGCGTTCATGTCAATGTGTGAAAGTTCAGCAGTGAGAAGAAAGGCTTTGAAATAGCCAAGGTAAACTCCAGATGTTTTTGCTGGTTTCCGGCCGCCATGTTGGTGACCATCAGACGGGGCACCAACATGGCGTCCCATACTAAACTCTGTAATTTTCCGTGGTACATTTTCTCGAATAACTCGATTAGGAGATATCGCACAGCACTGTGGCTTTCACACGTTGTTTATGTATCAATCTTCTACAGCATATCAATTTCTTGACTTTATCTATTGAATGGTTGAGGATTTTATTTTTTTACTCGCGTGACGATGTGTGAGGTGAAAACCACCTATACATTCATTTGAGTAAAATAAGTGTGACCCCCCGCAAAAATTTTGACAATCTTCAAAGAAGCCGAAGTGTTGCCTCGGGGACGACTAAATTTTGACAAAGTAGGCAATTTTGTTTTTTCTAACTTAATAAGGTTCAAGGTTAAAGGTTCATTTATTTCACACTATTTACACAACATTAAAAAGAAAAGTATTACAACAGATAATTACAAGATAAAAATAAATACAGTACAAATTATAAAATGTGTGTGGTGGTCAAAGTAGCAAAGGCTGTTGCTTACGCCAGTTATTAGGCCATGCAAAATTACGGCTGGAATGCTACGGGACATTTTTAAGTAAAAGTAGTTTTCACTCAGTTTAGGAAATACCAGAGCCTTTGTAACCGTCAAGTAAAACACATAGGTGTTGAACACCTGCTGTTCTTTCGAATAAGAAATGAGCTTCAGTTTGTAAAGGCGCGAAAAGTAATTTCTTTAGAATTTCCTCCATTTGTTAAGCTTACGCAAGTGAAATTGAGTTGTCAAAATACTATGGCTACGGTTCTTATATGATAACTGTTCTTCAGTAAAAGCTCTTGATGAGTTCTACCTGTAACAGAATGAGTCAAGATGTGCAAATAAACGCTATGTTCCTTGACGAAGACCTGGTCCACTTGATGTAAAAAGATCTCAGCAAGGCACTTCTCGCTCGGCCACAGAGCCAAATTCCCCAAAAGCCCCTGTTACAGGCAGTCATTTCAAGTTACGAGCACACATTCCGGCAAGGCACAATTAAATAATCCAAGGCTTCAATTTCAAGACCGATCGCGACCGAGACCAGTGCATAGGAATGCCACAAGCTTGAAAAAAACCCAAAAAGGTGAAGGGCGACACAAAGATCCAAGCTGAACAACAACGAATGCATGTACAGTTATGGGGGGAAATCATATATCGCGATTTTGGTTTGTCCTTTATGTCAAGCTGATTTAGAAAGAACGCTCATAAGATGGATTTACGATTGACGTTTACTTAATCCGTGGAGTAGTATTTTGGAAGTAAAAAGTTCTTTTGATGCGCCGAATTTGAGCTCTTATAACTTTATTAATTTTAGCGCAAAAGACGTGGAAAATCGTGAATTTTTCATAAATTTATCTGGAAACAATTTTGTATGGTAGTTTAGGGTTCACGAAATTTGGTGTTACCATCACAACCAATTTTTGAATGGTTTGTTTTTCAGAAATCGGACAATTTTTAATGTAACAAAAATTATCTCAGTTTATTATAGCAAATTTCATGTTTTATGTCATTTTTTCATCACTTTTGGGTCATTTTGGGTGGTTGTCTGAGGTGTTGGGGAATCAAGAAATTCAAGATGGCGGATCCAAGATTGCCGCCATTTTGAAGTTGTGACGCCTTTTCCGCGTCATATGACATCACCATTTGCCGTTGTGGACCTCGAAGGAAACATATTTGAACGCACTATTTATCCATCAAGTCTTTGTCTGACAGAAGATAAAGACCCAGGAGACACAAAAAAGACCGCTCTAGATAGGGTTAACTTGTCGAAATAATCTCTGAATATAGAAAATTAAACTGCAAACTCAGGTTAATTCTCTTACGAGGCCTTCTATCACTTGACTCTTTTTAATAAGAAAGTATATTATTGTCAATCAATTTAACTAATAATTTCACTTTTGCTCTTTCAACTGAAGGATGATTTTAGTGACCGTTTTCTTCTACGCCCTATTCCTGTACTTGGTCCACCCCGCAGCAGTATTTGCAAATCAGCCTCGCAATGGCGCATGTCGGGACAACAGGGAGGAATTTGGGTTTGCTTTAGTTGGGCATGACTACAAAACAGTGCACGCTGACAACTTTGGCCGCTGCTTCTTCGAGTGCACTTTGGAGGAAAAATGTCAAAGTGTGACGTATCTCTGGAACAGCAAGGAATGTAAAATGAACAAAGAGACAAAAAGGTCAAAATCTTCGGATTTTGAGGAAAATCCAGCTGCCACATATATGGAGAACCGTTTTCGAGGTTTGTCCAGCTGCTATAGTTTCATCAATCTTTCTGCACCTATTAACTGTCTCATGGGAGTGAGGGGAGGGGAGGGATTGAAGAGGCCGAGCATAGAAAGGGGAATTTTAACGTTGTTGCTTTTGAGTTTTTGTTTTGGTAAAAAGAGTCGCTTAACGAAATCATATTAAAAGTTCACTAAAACAGTCAATAGTCGCCATTACGGGTATAAATATAATTGTTGTCCTATCCACCCCCCACCCCCCAATGCGGCTTAAATTTGATTGGTACATTATATACATTATTATATACAGATTCCCTTCGAGCACTCCTACTCTCTCTTTACTCTAAATCATTGGGAACGCCGATGGCATTTTTTGGTTCACATTCATTTCTTCGTTCCTCCCCTCCCTCCTTTCGTTCTTTCGTTCGTTCCATCCTTTCCTCCTTCCTTCCTTCCTTCCTTCCTTCCTCCCTTCCTTCCTTCCTTCCTTCCTTCCTTCCTTCCTTCCTTCCTTCCTTCCTTCTTTCGTTCCTTCCTTCCTTCCTTCTTTCCTTACTTCCTTCACTCATTTATTCATTCATTCATTCACTCACTCACTCACTCACTCACTCACTCACTCACTCACTCACTCACTCACTCACTCACTCACTCACTCACTCACTCACTCGTTCGTTCGTTCGTTCATTCAAGTGTTCAAACAGAATAGAGTATCCTATTTTCTGTACCAACTGTTGGGAGCAGATTACCTAAATTGCTTCAGCAACTGTTCATAATGACAGTTATTTGTCGATATAACTGGTCTGTGCTTTTCTTGCAGCAAAAAAAGGTTCAAAAGCCTTGGTCCCAGGCTCTTCATGCAAAGACATCTTGATCAGCGGTGACGCTCAGGGGGATGGTGAGTACTGGATTGACCCAACAGCCTCAGGGGACCCCTTCACCGTGTTCTGTGACATGACCACTGATGGAGGTATGGCCAATATTTGCAGACCGTTATACTATACGTACATACATTATTTATGCCTGCAACAGCACTTTTAACTGGCTAATTTGTTGTTGGGAAATTAAAAACAACAACAACAACAAAACCGGTGGAACGAGCATTTGAAAGCAATAAAGCGGAGGCAGGCCGTCTGTGCCTACAATAATGGCTCGGTTTGGATTAGTTGCCCTGTTTTGCAATCTACAGGCTTTAGAGGAATGCCGGCTTTATTGTGCACTAACTGACTGACTAGATTTACTGACTGAGTTTCCTTCTCCTGTACTTTATTTACTCAGGTGGATGGACCCTCGTCACTCAGTTTGTTATGAGACCAGATTCTGTCCTGAATAAAGGCGTCAAATCAAATTCGTACAGAATGATCCTTCCAAAGTACGGTTTAAATAACAGATTGTTGATGAGGGTAGGGTTCGCAGCATTACACGAGGACATGGCTTTCACGCAGATTCGCTTTTACTGTTTCAAAAAGAAGCCAGGCCGAGTATTTCACATTATGACCAACAAGAATTCCAGTGGAACAGAGGTGGTGAAGTATTTTACCACGTCAAATGTCATGCCTGTTGCTTGTGGCTCTTTCACTCGCCTTCCAGATGACAACTCATCTCTGGCCGCGAACTGTGACAAATGGGGGCATCCAACTCTTAACCGATGGGGACACACCGATAATTACCGCGATGGCAATCGTCTTTTTAATAGACCAATGCTATGGCGGCTTGAATTAATATACCGAATTGATGGCACAGCATTTTACAAGTGTGACGACAACGTGAATGAAGACTTATCACTTCATGACACGTGGAAGATTTTTGTGCGATAAAATCGATCTTCAGGCATTCAACGTTAACCCTTATTAATCTTTTGTGTTATATTTCAATCGATGGAGGTAGTTAATGATCCTAAAATTTTTCCCAAATTCATATATATTAAGGGCGATGTGTTTTATTCAGAAAAGAAACGTCGGTGTCACTCATTAAATCATATAGCCAAACGCTGGATCAGTGGATCATATGACCAAGTTCTAGGCTCAGAGAAGAATGCATTAAGCCCAGTATACTGAGGATATACTTGTACGTTTAATTTACAAGACAAAAAATCCAAATATTGCTTTTTTTTGGAAAAAATAAGCAAACGGCATCAAAGGATCTGCATGATACCTTTCTGCATCTCAGTCACAGAATCAAGGGCGCGATCCATTCAACCAAAATTTCCGCTTGGAATTCCCAAAATTTTCACTAATCGTATGGAACAGTATTCTCCGCTTGAAAAAATTAATAATCGTCTACGACAGATGATTCTGCGACTCGCGTTAGTTCTTCCACAGTATCCATACACTTATAACTTTATTTTTACAGTTAGGAGACGAACTTTCCACAACCATGCATGGTTCATGCAATAAACAATAGGGACTTTACGCAAACACGACGCCGACGGCCACGAAAACGTCAATAAAGAAAAGGCTTAATGAGCTAAACAATGCTGTGCACGTGCATTACAAATTTTGATACATTTTGTCTCCATCGTCGGCCAAACAACAACGTGAAATGCCCAAATTCAAGGTTTTATGGAGAACGTGAGCACATGACAGTAAATTTTCATTCTCTGTGCTAGCTTGAAGACCGTTCCCACCAGTTCTGTTACTGGATAGTTCGGCCACATTGTAGAAGTTGAACGAATTGGAATAAGCGCAAAGTAGTACAAGTAACACGAACTTGTATTTTCAAGTGACGTTATCGTTGACGTTGCCGTCGTGGTTGCGTAAAGTCCCCAATAACTCAATGGTGGGACGTTGTTTCCATAGTGATGCGTGCATTTTATTAATGCGAGGTGCATTGTTACCTTCAGGAATTATAAATCATCTGAGATGACGAAACACACATTGCATTTGCAAACTGACAGAGCCGCCCTCCATCATGACAGGTAGAGTTAAGAGACTAGTCGAAGGTCAGACCGAAATGGAATGCCCAATGAAACAAAAAACATCAGGTATTTCCAAATTTCCAGAGGAAAAGACAACTGAACTCAACATACTGACCAAAGTCTCCGAAGTTACTATTCCAGTATGTTCAATTCTGTTACGAACATTCCGGTAATTTTGGTTCAATGGGTTTCGCTCAGGATTAATATTTGAAAACCACATTGTATGATTAAAGGTTTTAAACTAACAGCAAAAGGATTACGATAAGAAATCTCAAAATTCTCTGTGGTTATTCAGTTGATAGATAGTAATTTTTTAACATTCTCGCTTATTTCCACTTTCATATGGCTGGCTTTTTCACGGAACACCTAGATTCTTTTAACGATACTGTTTTAATGTCCAATTTGTATAAAACAATCCTTCCTATGTACCGCTCCAACAACAAGTATTTGCTGCGAAATGGCTTTAGTCAGTTAAAAAAAGACATGAGCTTCACTCAGATTCGGTTTTACTGTTTTAAGAAGGTGACAGGACGAGTGCTTCACATCATGACCAACAAGAATACAAAAGGAGCAGATGTGCTGAGATACTTTACCAGTAGTAGTAGAGTAGGGATGGCCAAAATCATCACGATCATCATAAAATGGCATGGAATAAATTTCTTCGCAATGTAGCATCCTCCAATAAGATTTGTAGCTTCGTGGCCCTGCCTGCTGTGAGTGTTCGTGGCTCTTTCACGCGCCTTCAGACGACAACTCAACGTTTCGGCTGTAGACTTTCAGTAGTGGGGCTCAGTGACTCAGCGGCAAAACGAGTGGGCATGCGCCTCACGCGTGAGCACTCTTACGTGCGCGAAGGAATGGGAACAACAAGATCTCCATAGTAACCTTACTACAGCGACTACCGCGGCCAAATGGTGGCAGCTTTAAAATTCCATTGTTTGCATGTTTTCATTTCGCGGGGATAAGCCGGAATAGAGAAGGTTGCCGCTTTCAGGAAAGGTTCCTTCGAACTTCGTACAGCACATATCTTATGTGGTAACAGGTGTGAATTTGGCGATTGAATTATCATTTAAAGAATGCTACTTACCATTCAGACCTTTCCATAAGAACCACCTCAATTAAAGTGTCCACTTAGATCACATCAAAGGTGTAAAATCGAAGTTCTGTTCGTTCCCCGCTGAAATAGACTCACGCTTGAATCACAAATCGCTCCTCGGACGCGCCTTATCTGCGGAGCATGCGCACTCATTTTGTCACTGTGTTGGGTTCAACTAGGTCGCTGGGGAAATGTGCAAACAAAATCTAGTCGCCGGCTTTTAATAAGACTAATGATATGGTCATATTTAAAAATTTAAAAATCCACTCTGGCAAACACAGTACTTTGGCAAACACAGTACTTCAAGATTCCTAAAATCCCAATTCTCAGTTGAGCATTCGACCTTAAATATTAATGGCTTTGCTAATTATATTGCCCCATTTTGTAGGTAAGGTCCATAACAATAAAAGACTTTTAAAAACTGTTAAATAGGCAATTTATTTACACTCCGCGAGAACATTGACGGCCTTAAAAATCTTTTTAAAAGTTTAAGAAAGCTGTAGTTATCGTCTTGTGTGGGAGAATTATCGCTACTTGCCTGGATCGGATTCCTGCAGTAGCCTTGTAAACTTTGTAAAATCATCATTGGTCCTTAAACTTTGTAAAATAATCAAATTAAATTTCCACCACTTCTGGAAATTATGGTGCCCTGCGCTCGCGCAGAGTTCGATCGCTTATGCTTTTTGCGTGTTTTTGCTTGGTAGCTGCGTGGGAGCCAATCATTCAAGGAGTCAAGTTCCTTTACTGAGTGTGCGTATTGCTTAACATTAAGAGGCCTTGCTTATCGTCCTTTGTGTATTAATTGTCTATATGCATGCCATTTTAGACAGATAGATTTTATTTATTAATCTATCAATATTTTACCAGAATGCTCCTTCACAAAGTGGTTTTCAAGGAGGTTCGGGGAGTATAAAGAATTATAAAATTATAGTAATATATAAAAAGTTAACAGGTAATTGGTATATATAAACAATTTTATAGGCGTATACCGAGAAAAATAGAAGGTTTTTCTCTGTCTCATTTTCCCTTCTAGTAAACATATTATCTCAAGTGTAAAACTTAATCTAATTAAAATAAGTAAAAAAGCCTGCAGGAAAATATAAGGCCCGGCATTAATGGAAACAGGTTTTTATTAGGATAAGTAAATATTAGCATTGTAATTTGCATACCATTTGTATGATTTATTTTAGACCTAGATATTAACACTTTATACTTCTGTACTTTTTCAGACCTGATGAATTTTTACCGTGTATAAATAAAGGTTACTTATCGCGAACTTTTTGTAGCTTTCCAGTTTTTTTTTAGAGAGGGATAAAGTAAATCCCCCAAGACGAGGGGGAAATGCACGTTTACACATTTCTAGGTACTTTCTTGGCAGTAATGACTAACGGAAGAAAAATCAAATAAATTAAATAGAAGATGAAAAGTTTGAGAACCCTCCGGGAGGCCTCAGAAACCGAAAAGTCAGAATCTGAAAGCTTGACAAAATCAGCAAAATCAATGAAGTAAACGAAATGCTTCACTTCAAACTGTAACTTGCATAATGCTTAAAGGAAACTATAGCAAACCAAATATAATAATTAACGCAATTTGTTTCCATTTTTTATTTTTGATATTAAAATCTTAAAGTGCATATGACGCGAACTTTATTTTTGTGCAGTTATAAAATATAATGTGCAAGATGTAAGATTCCAAAGTTTGAGTTGTATAGGATGAAAATTGACAATTTTACAAGCCCCGAAAGTTGACTACTTTGACCAAACATGGTCCGGAGACTGGGTCAAGTTTATTGCGAAATTCTCTCTTGTGAAGTAATGTTTGGTCACCAGCAACGCAAAAACTCCCCCCTCTAGCTTTCTTTTTCGCACAGTCCGCTATTATACTCCGGATGTACCCCCACATTACTTAAGTGGATGTTGTCACGTGGTACTTTGACCGCACGATTTGAACAACCATGTTTTAGGTCAAAATACTCCAACTTTCGGTGCTAAGGAAAAATTGGCTTTTTAAATCTTCTCGTACATAGTTTGAGAGGTCCGATGTCGCCAAAAATGGGAAAAGTACATATTTTTCGGTGCAAAAGTATATATAACAATTATTCCACTAACGCGCGTTGGATGTAAGATGATTGTTACGCGCCATCATCTCATATCCAACAAGCGTGAGTGTAATAATTGTTTTATTAAAAACAATCAAGAAATATTGCTAGATTTTGCTGATTTCGCTTTGCAAGAAAAATTAGAAGACAATTTAATGGTCTTTGTTTCTCGGGCATGGTATAATGCCTCATATACCATGGCTCGCTGGAATTGCATTATACAACGATCCAGTTTTTAATAATTCCTATTGTGGCATTACAAGCGAATAACACATTCATGAAGTTAATTTTTGCGATCGTTTACTGAATGTACGTGAGAAAAGATATAAAATCACAGGCCAAACTAAAAGACATTAGAGCGGTTCCTTTTCGTTGATATCTTTTGCTGAGTTTAGAACTCGCAAATGTAAAAGTAATGCAACTAAACCATAGCTATTTTATAACTTCATCTTCTTTTTTGTTCACTGTAGCTTAGCCTGTTCGGAGCCGCCTCACAAACTATGTTCATGGTCAATTAATTTTGAGCTTGTTAGCCGTTCTTGTTAAAGATAGATAAATGTTTTTACCTACCTTTGCAAAAGCTGATGTTGGCCAAGCACTATCCACGGTGTTTATCTTTCGGTCCAATATGTAATACTGGAGATTAATGTAGTGACAATTTGTAACGAGAAGGATTTTGGCGTTGAACCGAGCGCCAGCCGAATAAATCACCTTCTCATTGTTATGATAAGCCTAGGTACATCTACGCACTATTGTTATTCATTAGAACCCAATATTTTTTTCACTCAATCGTCCTTTTACAGTTCCTTTATTTAACAAATCGAAGGCAGTTTCTATGGCTTTTATTGAAAACTGGATCATTGTATAATGCAATTCCAGGGATTTTATTGGCTTAACAGCCATGGTACATGAGCCATTATACCATGCCTAAGAAATAGTTTCCATTAAGTTGTCCTCTGTTTGTTCTTGCAAAGCGAAATCAGCAAGATCTATCAATGCCATTAACGAGGAACACTTCTGTAACGGCCATTGAATAACTTCCCAGGATATCCAAGGAATGAGAATTTGGCGGGAAGATTCCTCAGGAAATATCCCGCGCTCTTTAGAACGTCAGTGAGCTGCAATAATTGATGTCCCTGGGAACTACAAACAGCCCGAGGAGGGTTCTGTCTACAAAATGACATCATTAATAAAGGGTAAGTTGAACAACACATTAAGTGGATCAAAAACCACCTTTAAATGGACATTCACACTGTACAGGCCCGCAAATGATCCCGACCCGCAAATGATCCCCGGGCCGGAAATGATTCCCAAATTGAACCGCAAATGATCCCCGGACGGGAAATGATGCCCAGATTGGATCGCAAATGATCCCCGATCGCCTCACCATAAATATAGAATGGAATGAACTCAAATGCAAATTTGGACAGTGGATTTCAACTTAAAAGAATTTTTTTTTTCACACCAAACGTTATATTTAAACTATCTACATGCAAATTTCACAACTATAAAAATTATAATATAGCAGCACAGTACAACAGAACAATTTACCTATAAACTGTAACATGATTTGCTTATACCATTACAATGCCTAAGAGCGGGTCAGTTAAGACTTTCGCTAGATTTTTGTTTGTTTGTTTTATTTTGTTTTATTTTTTTGTTTTTCGAAAAAGGAAGGAAAATCGGTAAATGCACCTCAGATGGCGGTCAAATCTCGCCCACTATCGTCGCCTTTGTTTTAATCGGATCTTGGTCTTATGCATAACTTTTTAGCTTCGGTCGCCCAATACGTTATCGTGTAATGTGTTGATTTTGTCTTTCGTTTTCGTTTTGCTGCTGATTGGACTCCCAGTTTTTCTTTAATTTTTTTTTACAAAACACACTGTCGTCGGCATAGACCTGCAGAAGACCATTGTCCCCCTCATAGACGCCTTGGGAATAGCTGTCAATTTTTTTCCCGCATTTTAGGCAAATTTGATCTTCAGTAATTCGCCCTTCTCCATACTTCAATTTTAATTGTTCGAGTACATCTGTTATTTTCGCGCCCATTTGCTGAAGGCTATGGAAGTTGCTTTGATGGGCTTCATGGCTCACCAAAGGAATGCTGTCGAAATCAGCCTTTTCTTGTCTATGGTTACTTGGATAGATTATAGATAAGCCTTCTCCTTAGCTAGACACCGCAGCAGCCGGAATATCGAAAATGTTCACCAGACCTGATAAGGCAACATATATAATCACCTCACTCGCAGGTAATGGACTTCCGTCGAATTGTGCGTCTTCCACCCACTATGATTCACGAATTCTCTAAAGTGAATGCGTTCGGGATGGGAGTTGCTGGGTTACTTCGGGGAAAGCTCACTACATCAGTGCGTGTGAAATTGTGGTACTCTCTGAAGAGGCTTTCCCATTCAAGTAAGATGGCCTGTTCCAGTGAAGTATTTTTGAGTTGCTCTGTCAAAATTTGTTTCGTATTGTTCGCCCTATTTGGAAACTGATGACGAATTTCGTACAATTCGTGCCATTTTAGGCGTTTTAATGGCGTACGTAAATTATGTACACAGGCATGTATGTTCCAGTTTATAACTAAATTGTTCTGTTGCACTGAGCTTTTACATTATAATTTTTAAAGTTGTAAAATTTGCATGCAGATAGTTTAATATAACTGACTAAATTTTTCAAATATAACGACTGGTGTTATTAAAGTGCCCCTGGGACGAAAATTTCATTTTCCATCTTTTTGCATTTTCGTGTAGAATATGACCTTCTTACTCATGTTACCAAATTTCAATCCTTTACGGCGATTGGAAGTATTTTTTTTTTAGCTTTTTATTCGAGATTTCACGGCCGCCATTACTTAGCCTTGTTTCGGAAGTTAAGGCTCAAATTACAGGAAGTGACGTCATTGGCTCAACACGAAAAATTCCACATGGCTAATTTTCATATGGATTCTACTTCATAAACTGTATTCTGCTGTTGCGAACTAAATAACAGCAGAATACAGTTTATGAAGTAGAATCCATATGAAAATTAGCCATGTGGAATTTTTCGTGTTGAGCCAATGACGTCACTTCCTGTAAATTGAGCCTTAACTTTCGGCAAGAGAGGATGATCCTCATCCTCTCTTGCTTTCGGAACAAGGCTAAGTAATGGCGGCCGTGAAATCTCGAATAAAAAGCTAAAAACAAAATACTTCCAATCGCCGTAAAGGATTGAAATTTGGTAACATGAGTAAGAAGGTCATATTCTACACGAAAATGCAAAAAGATGGAAAATGAAATTTTCGTCCCAGGGGCACTTTAAGGGAAAAAAAATTGTTGTGTATAAAGTTGAAATCCACTGTCCAAATTTGAGTCCATTCCATTCATATTTATGGTGAGGCGATCGGGGATCCTTTGTGGTCCAATCTGGGGATCATTTCCCGTCCGGGGATCATTTGCGGTTCAATTTGGGGATCATTTCCGGTCCGGGGATCATTTGCGGGCCTATATAACGAGGTGGATTAAATTTTATCTTTTCTTGTATCCTGTAATAATTTACTATCTCACGTCGGGTTATTGAATAATATTTTTGTCATTCTTGTGATCTTTAGGCATTCTATTGTCGTTGTGTACTAACATCTATTGTCCTTAATGATTCTAACATGTATTACACGAATTCAATTGTTAAGGCGATTGCAGAATTGAAAATTACAGGCGTTTCCGTTGAAACAAGTTCTCAAAACTTAAAAATGTGTTTTGTTTAAATAATTTAAAAGTATCGAAGAGTGGCATCTCTGACACCATGTACAACAGAAATTTCTGTCGAAGCTGAATGATATTTTTGTCTCGATTCTGTTGTCACGAATCTTACAGCTCTTGATTACTCAAATAAGATAAGACCCTGAGACAATGTGCAGCATGCCAATTGCTTACAAAGATCGATAATAGATATATAATCTTTATTTAATCAAGGACAATTCATCAGCTGTGGTTACAACTAAATAAATCATGTCAAAGATATTGATAATAATTCACTTATAAACAATACAATTATAAAACTTAATAAAAAGCTATTCTCACTAGGAAATACGCACAAAAAGCACTTGTTTTCAATCTTTGACTACTTTAAATTCCCAGGGTGTACCGGGTGAATATGCGGCATAACCATGGACCATGCACCTCCCTCTTTATGAAGCAGCCCGATTCGTGTTTTAGCCTAATTTAAGTCTGTACCCTTGCAAAACCACTACGCCCCACCCTCCTCCCCTTAGCGATAGTATCTCTTCTCTACGGGTTACCTACTCGCAAAGCCTCGGGCCGATTCTCCCTTAACTTATTCTTATTGGTCCAATTGGCTGTCTCTGGTATTGCTTGTAGGAATATATTACTGTTTTCCACGATTACCGTGCCTTAAAGTACTTATTTGAGTATAGTTTTGAATTACGTCATTGGCTTTAAACAGCGGCCATCTTTATTTTCTTGGATCTCTTGAGTGTAGAAGGAAAGTTTTCTAATACTGAAAAAATTACCCAAGAAAGAGTATTAACGTGATCTAAAATCAAACTTCTGAGAAAAAATGCCTATCAAACATATGACTGCCACGGTAACATGATATTCCATGGAATATTGACAAGCCCCACCAAATTGCTCTCTGGTAAATTTTACGGAGTAAAAAGTTTTGGTAAAAACATTATTTAAAGAGTTAACCTTTCAAGGTTAACGATGAATGCCTGAAGATCGATTTTATCGCACAAAAATCTTCCACGTGTCATGAAGTGATAAATCTTGATTCACGTTGTCGTCACACTTGTAAAATTCTGTGCCTTGAATTCGGTAATATAACTCAAACCGCCATATCATTGGTCTACTAAAAAGACGATTGTCCTTGCGGTAATCGCGGTGTCCCCATCGGTTAAGAGTTGGATACCCCCATTTGTCACAGTTCGCGGCCAGAGATGAGTTGTCATCTGGAAGGCGAGTGAAAGAGCCACAAGCAACAGGCATGACATTTGACGTGGTAAAATACTTCACCACGTCTGTTCCCGTGGAATTCTTGTTGGTCATAATGTGAAATACTCGGCCGGGCTTCTTTTTGAAACAGTAAAAGCGAATCTGCGTGAAAGCCATGTCCTCGTGTAATGCTGCGAACCCTTCTCTCATCAACAATCTGTTATTTAAACCGTACTCTGGAAGGATCATTCTGTACGAATTTGATTTGACGACTTTATTCAGGACAGAATTTGGTGCTCTCATAACAAACTGAGTGACGAGGGTCCATCCACCTGAGTAAATAAAGTACAGGAGAAGGAAACTCAGTCAGTAAATCTAGTCAGTCAGTTAGTGCACAATAAAGCCGGCATTCCTCTAAACCTGTAGATTGCAAAACAGGGCAACTAATCCAAACTGAGCCATTGTTTTAGGCACAGACGTCTTGCCGGCGTGCCCCCGCTTTATTGCTTTCAAATGCTCGCTCCACTGGTTTTGTTGTTGTTGTTGTTTTTAATTTCCCAACAACAAATTAGCCAGTTCAAACTGCTGTTACAGGCTTAAATAATGTATGTACGTATAGTAGAACGGTCTACAAAATTTGGCCATACCTCCAGCAGTGGTCATGTCACAGAAGACAGGAAAGGGGTCCCCTGAGGCTGTTGGGTCAATCCAGTACTCACCATCCCCCTGAGCGTCGCCGCTGATCATAATGCCTTTGCATGAAGAGCCTGGGACAAAGTCTTTTGAACCTTTCTTTGCTGCAAGAAACAGTTAAACATCAAACAAAATTGAGGGAACGTAGCGGTGGCTTAGTTTTTTCCTGTTTACAATATGTTATGATGCTACAGCCGACTGCCTCGCAATTTTGCTTTCACTCGAGCAATTATCATACCTCGAAAAGAGTTTCCCATGTAAGTGGCGATGGGACTTTCCTTAAAATCTTCAGGCCTTGACTTCTTTGTCTCGTTGTTCATTTTACATTCTTTGTTGTTCCAGTAATACGTCACACTTTGGCATTTTTCCTCTAAACTGCACTGGAAGAAGCAGCGGCCAAAGTTGTCAGCGTGCACTGTTTTGTAATCATGCCCAACTAAAGCGAAACCAAATTCATCTCTGTTGTCCCGACATGCACCATTGCGAGGCTGATCTGCAAAGACTGCTGCGGGGTGGACCAAAAAAAAATGCAGGACGCACAAAATTTCCATCAAATGCCACAGAGGAGTACCCATTCAGTTACCTGCGAAACTGTATATACACTGTCTTAATTTCATGAACCTAACTGAAGTGTAGCCATCTACAGAGACCTTCTTTGTTGTGCGTGACGTGACAAGCCAAAGGTCACGCATTCCAAAGAATGTCTGCGTAGGAGGCTAACTGAAATGTTTTAAAACTTGCCGAGAAAAGAGAAAGAGCGTTCTTGTAACTTGTAATTTATTTTGCGATGTTGAATTTATTATTTCTCAATCTGATTAATAATTCATCAAGCCAAAACAAAGCAAATCACTACCGTGAAGGAGGTTTAGAAATGTAATTTTAACTAGTATAAAATTTTGGGAACTTTTCCTTCGAGTTTCTCCAAGAATTGTCAATAGTTTGAGAAGCTACGTCAAACACTCGAAAGAGGGTTTCCTTCTATTTCCAAACACCTCGAAGTTGTTTAAAAAAATTCGGCTGCATCTCGTTTTTCCAACCTACTTCTCGGTGTTTGGAAGTCGGAGGAAACACTCTTTCTCGTGTTTGATGTATCACTTCTATCTACACCTGGCTTTTTGAAAACGGGCCCGCTCAACTAATGCTTTCTTGATACACTCAAATCCCTTTATTGCGGCCAGCCTTGGGACCACGAGTTAGTGTCTTCAATCCAATTCCACGAGTATGTAATAGCGGGAATTTATTTAAGTCAAACGTTTGTAATTTATTTTTGCCGGGGATTTAGCTACTGTCCCTATTATCGGGGTGTCCGTAATAGCAAGGTGTCAGCAAGGCGAGAGTTGACTCCATAATGCGGTGCGAATGGTTTTTTGTCCCTTAAAAAGTCGCCAATATAAAAATATCATGTAGTCCTGTCTTGTTTCTCCTTTATTTCCTGTTAATTAAGCGTCATTCTCAAACTACTCGGGGCCCAAAAGCCCACGTTTCGGTCTTGTTTCATGAAAAAAGCTCCGGTAAGATTTCATCGCCCACCTTTTCAAAAATTCGGCTGGGTATGTACTGCAGTCCATCTTATTTAAATTTCTTTCTTGACCCTCTTGACCCAAGCCTTCAGTTTAATTTTAATTTTACTTTTTTGCTCGGTTATCCTCAATCTGGCCGGACCGAAAACGAAAGAACCAATGGAACAAGCCAAGTGCATGCAACAAAGACCAGCACAATAGGATTTCAAAGTTCTCCCAATGCATTAAAATTTCAGAAGGTTTGAATTCGGGATATTAGTGAGAACACTGATCTCTGTTTTGCGATCATACCCGTGCAAAACCTTTTAAAAGTACAAACGTTTGAGTAGAAAATTGTAAGCTCGTTGCCAAAAAACACGTTGAATGGCCCAGATGAAATATTTATCGGCTAAGTGCAGGGTATATTGCCGCTATCCTTTCAGGTTTTAGGATGCAAACTGGAAAGAACTCCTTTCAAGATGTAACAATACACGAGAACCAAAATGAAAAGACATTAGGATCATGCGACTTCAATGACATCAAACCTTGACTTTGCTTAAGTTAGATCTCGTAAATCTAAATGTTACGTAACTATAATACAACTGTTTTAGTTAACATTATTTTCAACCTTTAGCTCGTTCCCAGAGCATTCTCCCCCTCCCCTCCCCCCCCCCTCTCGGTTTGTGCCCATCATCATTTTTTTAGCTCCTTAGTTTGGTCTTCATAGGAAAACTATATTCACTCACCTTTTACGAAAAGAGATCTCAACCGAGCGTTTCCTTTGGCAAAATATATTGAAGATTATTTATGTGTAACAAAAATCGTTTGGCGTTGAGCACCAGCAGAATGAGTCGTTTCTTCATTGGTTATATCAGGGAAATAATCACACACTAATTCTTACACACAATATAATATGATGTTTTGCCAACAGTCGTTAAGAATTAATGTATCTCCCGAAATGTTGCTATACAAAAGGAATGTGACAGTTCACAAACTGGATTGATTAATATACCTTCATTCCATCATTGTATATTAAGAGGCTGTCGTTTCCACGGAGGGCACAAAACTAGTTCGAATCCCACCGGTAGAAACGTTTCATCATATTCAAACTGAACTGGTGTTTTTGGCTATAAGTTGGATTAAGTTGCCAACGCAAACTTGGCAAACTCAAAAAGGTTTTAACACTGTAGCGGTTTGGATTTTACACGGCTACGGCCGCAGCGTCAGGGTAGCTGGTGCTTGTCTCTTCCAGGTGTAAAAGTAGTAAAAAAAATTACCTTGATAGGTCCAACGGATAGGAAAATTTGTTTCCTTCTATTTTGTTTATCTGCACTAAGAGAGAAACATCCATTATTTTAGGAATGAGAACTTGGGGGGAAAATCGATAGAAAATATCCCGCGCTCTTTAGAACGTCACTGAGCTGCAAAAATTGATGCCCTTGGGAACTACAAACAACCCTACGAGGGTTCTGTCTACATAAATGAAATGATTAGGGACCTTAAGCAGCGAGGACGTCGACGGACGACAATGAGAACGTCGGAAAACAATAGTTTGAATAAGCCGAGCAATGGCTCTGCACGTGCGTTATGAACTTTGGTACATTTCTTTTTACATTTCCTCTGCAAAAACAACGACGTGAAATCACCACAATTAAGGATTTTGGAGAACGTGAACACATGATGATTAATTTTCTTTTCTGTTTCTGAACTTTAAAGCCGCTCCTATGACGTTAGCTCCTGGATAGTTCCCGCTATATTACACAAACTAAATGAGTAGAAATCATCGCGAATTTATTCAGAAAACGCGAATGAAATTTTTATGTTCCGTTTTCGTTGACGTCGTCGTCGTCTCTGCTTAAGGTCCCTATTATTAGCTAAAGACCATAAATTGATCATGATGATGATGATGATGATGATGATGATGTTGACGATGACCGTGATGATAATGATGATGATAGCTTTTGATTTCATTTGGTTTTTTAGCGTACATATGCATTGCGAATGCTCAATTCTTTTATTTTAGTGTAAGACGGCTTATGAGGATACTATCGACTATTCTTCAATTCTCTTGGCCATGCTAAAAAAATTATATAGGATCTCGCATTAGAATTCATCCTGTTCCTCAGCTGATCTTCAGTAGAGGACAAAGGAGGAAAGGAAGATTTGCGAAGAATTAACGACAAACAGGGAAGAGGGCTAGTTCATGAAGGTTTTAACCCTATCTAGACCGGACAATTTTAAGTCTTCTGCAGCCGCTCGCCACCCCTCCCCCCCTCCCCAATCAACGTAAAAACAATAGCTTCTTTACGTTTCGAGAGAGGTTTTAACGCAGTGGAGTCAATGATGGAGAATAAAGGGTTCGTTGAACAACACTGATGGTGTTATCTTTTTCTCATTTTTTTCTTGTATCCTGTAATAATTTATTATCTCACGACGGGTTATTGATATTATTGTCATTCTTGTGATCTTAAGGCATTCTATTGTCGTTTTGTACTAACTTCTATTGTCCTAAATGATTCTAACATGCATTACACGAATTCAATTGTAAAGGCGATTGCAGAACTAAAAATTACAGGCGTTTCCGTTGAAACAAGTTCTCAAAACTTAAAAATTTTGTGTTTTGTTTAAATAATTTAAAAGTATCGAAGAGGGACATCTCTGACACCATGTACAACCGGAAGTTTCTGTCGAAACTGAATAATATTTTTGTCTCGATTCTGCTGTCACGAATCCTACAGCTCTTAATTACTCAAACCATCCTGACTACAGAAGACCCTGAGACAATGTGCAGCATGCCAATTGAATACAAGGATAGAAAGATGGATAGGTAATCTTCATTTAATCAAGGACAATCCATCACCTGTGTTACAACTCAATAAATCATTGCAAAGGTATTGATAATAACTCGCTTATAAACAATACAAATGTAAATCTTAATTAAAAAAAACTATTCTCACTAGGGAAATACACACAAAAAGCCCTTGTTTTCAATCTTTGACTACTTTAAATTCCCAGAGTGTCCTACCGCGGGAATGTGCGGCATAACAACGGACCACCCCTCCTTCTTTATTAAGCAGCCCGATTCGTGTTTTAGCCTAGTTTAGGTCTGAGCCCTCGCAAAACCACTACGCCCCACCCTCCTCCCCTTAGCAACAGAATCTTTTCTCCACGTGTTACCTACTCGCAAAGCCTCGGGCCGATTCTCCCATAACTTATCTTTATTGGTCCAATTGGCTTTGTGTGCTGGTATTCCTAGTAGGAATATATTACTGTTTTCCACGATTACCGTGCCTTAAAGTACTTGTTTGAGTACCCTTTTGAATTGCCCAAGGGATTCTGCTTGCCTTATGTCACATGGCACGCTGTTCCATAGGATGGCGCCAGTGTAGCTTAAGCTATTTTTGCAACAGTTTTAGCACGGTAATGAAACATTGGGAATATTCTCAGAGTCTCTTATAGCCTTGTATGTCACATATCATGTTTTTTCTTTAGTCCATTTATTGAAGTTCTTCGTAAGTTTTATTTATCTGCGACCGCCTCAATTCGCCCACGTTGTAGCAGATACTTTGTAAAATAATCGGTGCACTGTTTCGCTCATTAACAATGGGGAACCAAAAAAAAAAAATCCATTATTGGAACTTAAGATTAACTTATGTTATGAATTGCGATACCTACAAATATCTCTTGTCCAAGCTGATGACCACTGAACTGCTTGATCTACGTTTTCAAAATTGTCATAAAAACCACCGATTTTGAAACCAAGAAAAAACGTTAAAGGCTTATAAACAACTCTTAAATCAAGAACTCTATCTAGAGTGGGCCTTCTCGTTCCTTAAACTAAGGGGCATAATATAACACCCGTGTTGCATCCGCAACTTCTCCTACTTACGTCACGAGATGTGTGAATTACGTCATTGGCTTTAAACGGCGGCCTTCTTTATTTTCTTGGATTTCTTGAGTTTAGAAAAAAAGGTTTTCTAAAGACTAAAAAATTATCCGAGAAAGAGTATTAACGTGATCTAAAATCTAACAGGTAATGCAAAAAGGTTTAATTTTCAAACTTCTAAGCAAAAAAGAAAAATGCCTATCAAACATATGAATGCCACGGTAACATCATATTCCATAGATTATTGACAAGCCCCACGAAATTGCTCTCTGGTAAACTTTACGGAGTAATTCGGTGATTTTTGCAAAAACATTGTTTAAAGAGTTAACCTTTCAAGAATAAACGTTAAATGCCAGAAGATTGATTTTATCGCACAAAAATCTTCCACGTGTCATGAAGTGATAAATCTTCATTCACGTTGTCGTCACACTTGTAATATACTGTGCCATGGATTCGGTAAAATAATTCAAGCCGCCATGCCATTGGCCTACTAAAAAGGCGATGGTTTTTGCGGTAATCGCGGTGTCCCCATCGGTTAAGAGTTGGATGCCCCCATTTGTCACAGTTCGCGGCCAGAGATGAGTTGTCATCTGGAAGGCGAGTGAAAGAGCCACAAGCAACAGGCATGTCATCTGACGTGGTAAAATACTTCACCACGTCTGTTCCTGTGGAATTCTTGTTGGTCATAATGTGAAATACTCGGCCTGGCTTCTTTTTGAAACAGTAAAAGCGAATCTGCGTGAAAGCCATGTCCTCGTGTAATGTTGCGAGCCCTTCTCTCATCAACAATCTGTTATTTAAACCGTACTCTGGAAGGATCATTCTGTACGAATTTGATTTTACGACTTCAATCAGGACAGAATCTGGTGCTCTCATAACAAACTGAGTGACGAGGGTCCATCCACCTGAGTAAATAAAGTACAGGAGAAGGAAACTCAGTCAGTAAATCTAGTCAGTCAGTTAGTGCACAATAAAGCCGGCATTCCACTTAAGGCTGTAGATTGCAAAACAGGGAACCTAATCCAAACTGAGCCATTGTTTTAGGCACAGACGGCCTTCCTCCGCTTTCAGATTGCTTTCAACAACAACAAATAAGCCAATTCAAAGGCTGTTACGTATAGTAGAACGGTCTGCAAATATTGCCCATACCTCCATCAGTGGTCATGTCACAGAAGACAGGAAAGGGTTTCCCTGAGGCTGTTGGATCAATCCAGTACTCACCATCCCCCTGAGCGTCGCCGCTGATCATAATGTCTTTGCATGAAGAGCCTGGGACAAAGTCTTTTGAGCCTTTCTTTGCTGCGAGAAACAGTAAAACATAAAACAAAATTGAGGGAAAGTAGCGTTGGCTTAGTTTTTTCCTGCAATATGTTATGATGCTACAGCCGACTGCCTCGCAATTTTGCTTTAACTCGAACAATTATCATACCTCGAAAAGAGTTTCCCATGTAAGTAGCGATGGGACTTTCCTTAAAATCTTCAGGCCTTGACTTCTTTGTCTCGTTGTTCATTTTACATTCTTTGTTGTTCCAGTAATACGTCACACTTTGGCATTTTTCCTCTAAACTGCACTGGAAGAAGCAGCGGCCAAAGTTGTCAGCGTGCACTGTTTTGTAGTCATGCCCAACTAAAACGAAACCAAATTCATCTCTGTTGTCCCGACATGCACCATTGCGAGGCTGATCTGCAAAGACTGCTGCGGGGCGGACCAAAAGGAAAGGCAGGACGCACAAAATGTCCATCAAATGCCACAGAGGAGTACCCATTCAGTTACCTGCGAAACTGTATATACACTGTCTTAATTTCATGAACCTAACTGAAGTGTAGCCATCTACGGAGACCTTCTTTGTAGTGCGTCACGTGACAAGGAGGTTTAGAAATGTGATCTTAACTATCATAAAATTTTGGGAACTTTTCCTTCGAATTTCTCCAAGAATTGTCAATAGTTTGAGAAGCTATATCAAACACTCGAAAGAGGGTTTCCTTCTATTTCCAAACACCTCGAAGTTGTTTAAAAAAATTCGGCTGCATCTCGTTTTTCCAACCTACTTCTCGGTGTTTGGAAGTCGGAGGAATCACTCTTCCTCATGTTTGATATATCACTTCTATCTACAGCTGGGTTTTTGAAAACGGGCCCGCTCAACTAATGCTTCCTTGATACACTCAAATCCCTTTATTGCGGCCAGCCTCGGAACCACGAGTTAGTGTCTTTAATCCAATTCCACAAGTATGTAATAGCGGGAATTTATTTCAGTCGAACGTTTTTAATTTATTTTTGCCGGGGATTTAGCTACTGTCCTATTATCGGGGTGTCCGCAATAGCAAGGTGTCAGCAAGGCGAGAGTTGACTGCATAATGCGGTGCGAATAGTTTTTTGTCCCTAAAAAAGTCGCCAATACAAAAACATCATGTAGTCCTGTCTTGTTTCTCCTTTATTTCCTCTTAATTAAGCGTCATTCTCAAACTACTCGGGGCCCAAAAGCTCACGCTTCGGTCTCGTTTCACGAAAAGTGCTCAACTTTTCATCGCCCACCTTTTCAGCTGGTTATTTAATGCTGTCCATCTTATTTAAATTTCTGTCTTGACCCTCTTGACCCAAGCCTTCAGTTTAATTTTAATTTTACTTCTTTGCTCGGTTATCCTCAATCCAGCCGGACCGAAAACTAAAGAACCAATGGAACAAGCCAAGTGCATGCAACAAAGGCCAGCACAAAAGGATTTCAAAGTTCTCCCAATTCCTTGAAACTTCATAAGGTTTGAATTCGGGAAATTAGTGAGAACACTGATCTTTGTTTTGCGATCATACCCGTACAAAAACTTCCAAAAGTACAAACGTTTCAGTAGAAAATTGTAAGCTCGTTGGCAAAAAGCACGTAAAATGGCTTAGATGAAATATTTATCGGCTAAGTGCAGGGTATATTGCCGCTATCCTTTTAGGTTTTAGGACGCAAGCTGGAAAGAACTCTTTTCAAGATGCAGTTTATTTAACAATGCACGAGAACGAAGGTGAATAGATATTAGGATCATGCCACTTCATTGACATCAAACCTCGAGTTCCCTTAAGTTAGATCTCGTAAATCTAAATTTAAGTAACTATGACATAACTGTTTTAGTTAATATTCTTTTCAACCTGTAGCTCGTTCCCAGAGAATTCTCTCTGCCCACCTCGCTTTGTGTCCACTGTCAATTATACTTTTAGCTACTTAGTTTCTTCTTCATAGGAAATCTATTCACTCACCTTTTACAAAACGTGATCTCAACCGAGCGTTTCCTTTGGCAAAATAAATTGAAGATTATTTATGTGTAGCAAAAATCATTTGGCGTTGAACCGAGCACCGGCAGAATGAGTTGTTTCTTCATTGGTTATATCAGGGAAATAATCACACACTAATTCTTACACACAATATAATACGATGCTTTGCCAACAGTCGCTAAGAATTAATGTATCTCCCGAAATGCTGCTATAGAAAAGGAATCTGACAGTTCACAAACTGGATTGATTAATATACCTTCCGATTCGATCATTGTATATTAAAAGGCTGTCGTTTGCACGGAGGGCACAAAACTAGCACGAATCCAACCGGTAGAAACTGTTCATCATATTCAAACTGAACTGGTGTTTTTGGCTATAAGTTGGATTAAGTTAGCAACGCAAACTTGGCAAACTCAAAAAGGTATTATCACTGTAGCGGTTCGGATTTTTACAAGGCTACGGCCCAAAATAGTACCTGTCCCTAGCAGGTATAAAATAAGTAAAAAAATTACCTTGATACGGATCCAACGGATAGGTAAAGATCGTTGTTTCCTCGTGTTTTGTTTATCTGGACTGAGAGAGAAACATCCGTTATTTGAATTACAATTCCGAGTTTAAGCCGTGGCAATACGTTTGACTTTTTAATTGGAGGAAAAATGTTACGTCCAAGGATGTTTCTTTTCAGTTTTCACCGTTAAATCATGACGTCATGATTTCCAAACTGCGGCCATGTTGGATTCTTGTTTGCCTGAGCTCCAAAAACGACAGAAACCTTCCCTGATTTTCAAAATTATAATAAAAACCAATAGAACACTGAAACGTTTTAACTACATGGAAATTTCCCTAAGAAAGTTATTTTTTATTTATTATAAACAGTATTGGACATGGATGTATCTTTACTTAATTAAAACTGTCAGAATTGAAACTGTGGTATTAGATAGTATAAAGAAAATACTTAGGAATTCCAATATCTTTACGTAGAAAAATTGCTCCACATCTCTTTAAAGTATGGACAAACTGAGCTAACAGTGATTGTTCTTAAAAAATTTATCGCGAAGAGCACGTTTCAAAGATTCAAGTGTACTGTGTACAATTTAATGAAATCCTTGGCATTATTTCGATGAGTTGTATTATTAAAAACTCTCACCAAAAGTAAAAATTTTGTATCTCATTTAATCTATCCTTTTTTCATTTGGTATCAAGATTCAACCACCTGACCCAAATCGGCCTCATTGCTAGGCTGTCGATATCATTAATTGCTAATGATTTGTGAATGATAATGCCCAATTGAATATATACAATGAATGCTCAAATTGCCTTTGCCAGTCAGAAGTAGCTTGCCTTTGGGTGATATTTCAATCATGTGCTTGTTAAGTAAACAACTGTGCTTGGAAAGATTGACGCTAAGAACTCGTCCAGTTCAATAGAAAGAGACAACTGAAGACATCTTAAAGAAGGTAAAGTGCATCTTTTTCTGCAATTTTAATATAATAATACTTGTGTTATAAACTTAAAATCCTAATACGTCAAGAAGTATTGTTTACTACGTTAGAATAAGGTGGTGCCCCGTTTCGTAATCTCCGAATCAAACCCATGTATAATAATGTTGTGTTTGTTGTGTTGTTTTGTCTTGTTCCAAAGGAATTTCACGGTTCTCTGAAGTTCTCTCCAGGGAAAAACACCAACAGCTTCAGTTCTAAGGCTAGGGCTAGAATTCTCAAATGTTCTGCAGAAGCGGCTGCCAAACCTTTTGATGATAAAGTAGTACTGTATTGTTCTTCAATTCAAACTGGTAATAGATTATTGTGGCTTGATGACGTTTCTTTGAAAATTCACTTAATTTCCACTGATTGGTGATCTTACTACAAGCAATTTACCTTTAATCAAAGTATTTAAATAAACCTTTAGCAACTGTTTTTGAACAAAAACGTTTGCGGGTAGCCAAAATGCGAAACACTGACATCGTTGTCAGTTGCCTTGAAAAAGTATTGTACCTGCAAAAAGGCTGGTGCGCATGTATTTTCGGTTGTGTCGATAGGTGTATGCAAGGTAACCAAACAAAGTTTGGAAGGGATTCAGTAAGTTCCACCTGCAGCGGGTTTTAAATGGAATATATGAATTTATCATAGAATTGAGCTGCAAATGAAATAACAAAGGTAGTACTTGAGAACATTTTTTCTATTTGTTTTTCCAAGACTTCTTGTTAAATTTGAAATACCTATAGTAACACAAGGAAGGTATTTATAATGAAGGATACCAACTAGAAAAAATCGGGAACGCTTTTTCCGGCACTTCCCTTGTATCTTGGAGAAAAATAAACCTTGTAATAACTTGAAGTTCTTTCGGCTCGTCTCTTCGGTCTTTTAAAATCAGCTGGATTAATTTTATCTCATTGGTGCTCTTACTAGCATTAGCAAGGTGTGTAAATATGCGTTTAGCAAAAATTTGACCAAAACAATTTTCTAACGATACATTAAAATGTTTTGCTTTCTTTTACAGGAATTACTTTGTATGGGCAAAGTATTTGAATGTACCTTTAGTAACTGTTTTTGAACAAAAACGTTTGCGGTTAGCCAAAATACGGACCTCTGCCATCCTCGTCGCCTATCTGTAAGAAGTCAGATGCAGTTTCGGCTTATTGCGGCGTCGTTTAAACACCTTTGAAAAATGTGACTTTAAGGTGTACGCGAGGTAACCATACAAATGTTAGTAAGGATCTAGTTAGTTAAAACTGCGCCGCACATGAATGGAATAGATGAATTTATCATAAACGTGAGCTGCAAATGAAATAGTAATGAAAGAAAATCTCAGCAACATAAAAAGACTCTTTCATTATTTTGTTATTGGCATTTTTTGGTAAGACTTCTCAATTTAAAATTCCAGGGTCTCTTTTATATTCTCAGGTTGTCGAAACGTCAGTCAAAGTCACCACAAACAGTCCTTCTCAGAACTACACTACCCGGATGATCATAATTTACGTACTTATGAAATAACACCTGTGTTATAAACTTAAAATCCTAATACGTCAAGAAGTATTATTTACTACGTTGAGATACGGGTGTGCCCCGTCTTGTAATCTCCGAGTCAAACCCACCAGTATGATAATGTTGTGTTTGTTGTTGTTGTTGTTTTGTCTTGTTCCAAAGGAATTTCACGGTTCTCTGAAGTTCTCTCCTGGGAAAAACACCAACACCTTCAGTTCTAAGGGTAGGGCTAGAATTCTCAAATGTTCTGCAGAAGCGGCCGCCAATCCTTTTGACGATAAAGTAGTAACTGTTCTTCAATTCAAACTCATGGGTAATAGGTTATTGTGGCTTGATGACATTTCTTTGAAAATTCACTTAATTTCCACTGATTGGTGATCTTACTACAAGCAATTTACCTTTAATCAAAGTATTTAAATAAACCTTTAGCAACTGTTTTTGAACAAAAACGTTTGCGGGTAGCCAAAATGCGAAACACTGCCACCGTTGTCAGTTGTCTGGTAAAAGTATTGTACCTGCAAAAAGGCAGGTGCACATGCATTTTCGGTTGTGACGATAAGTTTATGCAAGGTAACCAAACAAAGTTTGGAAGGAATTCAGTAGTTCCACCTGCAGCGGGTTGTGAATGGAAGATATGAATTTATCATAAACGTGAGCTGTAAATGAAATAACGAAGGAAGTACTCGAGAACATGTTTCTATTTTTTCCCAAGACTTCTGGTGAAAATTTAAAATGCCTATAGTAACACAAGGAAAGTATTCATAATGAAGGATACCAGCTGGAAAAAAATTGGGAACACTTTTTCCACCACTCTTCTTGTATCTTAGAGAACACTGAACCTTGTTATAACTTGAAGTTCTTTCTGCTCGTCATTTCTGTCTTTGAAAATCAACTGGATTAGTTTGGTGCTCTTTCAAGCATTAGCAAGGTGTTTAAATATACGTTTAGCAAAAATTTGACCAAAACAATTTTCTAAGGATACATTAAAATGTTTTGCTCATACATGAATTACTTCGTAAGAACAAAGTATTTAAATACACCTTTAAAAATCTGTTTTTGAACAAAAAGTTTGCGGTTAGCCAAAATAAGGAACTTTGCCATCCTCGCCGCCTATCTGGTAAAGGGTTTGTACCTATCAGTAAAAAGGGATGTGCAGTTTCGGCTTAGTGCGGCGTCATATAAACACCTTTAAAAAAATGTGACGATAAGGTGTGTGCGAGGTAACCATACAAATGTTATAGTAAGGATCTAGTTAGTTGCAACTGCACCGGCACGAGAATGGAATACATGAATTTATCATAAACGGAGCTGCAAATGAAATAGTAATGAAAGAAAGTCTCGGTAACATTAAGGACTGTGTCATTATTTTGTTATTCTTATTTTTTGAAAGACCTCTTAATTTAAAATTCCAGGGTCTCTTTAGATTTATTAATGGCAGTGAAAAATTGATGGCCAACGATTTTCTTCAAAATGCCTATTGTAAGGAAAGGAAGGTATTCATAGTGAAGGATAACAGCTGGAAAAAATTTGGAAACACTTCAAACTCTTCCCTTCCCCTGCAACTTTTTTTGGCTAAGTTTTGTCATTGAAAATTCACTGGGTGGTATCTCATTGGTGCTCTTACTGGAGGCGATAGATGTTTAGCAAAAATTTGACCAAAACAATTTCCAAGCTTACATTAAAATGCTTCGCTCATGCATGAATTAATTCACAATAGAGCAAGGTATTGAAATTGTGTGTTTAGCAAATTTATGATCAAACTTTCTGACTGTTTGTCTTTTCATTAAAGTAGAGACCTCAGCAACCCTCCTAGACTTGAAATAGCTTGCACGGAAAAGTATTGACATCTTGTTACATGTTCGAAAACGAAGTATTTTTTTTTAAATAATTATTTCAGATTGTGGATTCCTTAACTAACACTCACTGTAAGCTAAATCGATACCATGTCTGTGTTAGCTGAACGAAGAATACACATGCAAGTAAAATATACGAAATTCATATATTTTAACTCCCCGAGATATGAAATTGATAAACAAGAGACCATAGCAGTTATGTAAGTAACCTGGCAACCTCAAAAGGAAAGTCTAAAAACAAACAAAGAAATAAACAAACAACAACAACAAAACAAGTTTATCATGCTCGAACGGGATTGAACACATGAAGGCTCTGCCAGTTTTCGTAAATAATCGCTTGTGCTATTTTCTTAAAATAACAGATCTTCAACTGACGTCTACGTTCCTGCTACTGAGATGGAAACTTTCGCCCATGCCACTGCCCTGGTTCTACTCTTCATTTACCCTGCAACAGTTCTTTCGCAACAGTCTCGCAATGGTGTATGTCGGGACAACAGAGAGGAATTTGGATTCGCTTTAGTTGGGCATGAGTACAAAACAGTGCACGCTGACAACTTTGGCCGCTGCTTCTTCGAGAGCAGTCTAGACGAGAAATGTCAAAGTGTGATATATCTCTGGAACAGCAAGGAATGTAAAATGAACAACGAGACAAAAAAATCAAGGCCGGGAGATTTTTACGAAAATCCAGCTGCTACTTATATGGAAAACCCTTTCCGAGGTAGAGTAGCTCTCTCTCTTATAAGAAGCTTTTGAGAAACACAGTACG